>NW_028234444.1:14164494-14167558 GCF_977035675.1 Penaeus japonicus | reverse complement strand
ATTGTCTCTCATTTCTTGGAGCGATAACATAGCTAACATGATTGTACTTGTTCTGGTGAGGAGAGTATGTGTATGTGCTTGTATGTTTGAGTACTTTTTGGTGTTTTTCTTATTTCTCTCTCTCTCTCTCTCTCTCTCTCTCTCTCTCTCTCTCTCTCCTTCTGTCTTCTCTCTCCTTCTGTCCTCTCTCTCTCCATCTGTCCTCTCTCTCTCCTTTTGTCCTCTCTCTCTCCTTCTGTCCTCTCTCTCTCTCTATCTCTCTCTCTCTCTGTCGATTTCTCTTTCTCTCTTTTTCACTAGCTTTCTCTTGTTTTTTCTCTTTCTTTTGTTTTCTCTTGAATTATTTTTATCCTTTTTTTTCTTTCGATTTTTTTTTCTTGTTTATGCTGTATTTCTTTCTCCGTCTCTCTAGGTTTATATGGATTTTTTTCTTCTCTCCCTCTCTCTCTCTCTCTCTCTCTCTCTCTCTCTCTGTGTCTATCTCGCTCTTTCTCTCTACTTTTCTGTCACTTCTCTCTCTCTCTCTCTCTCTCTCTCTCTCTCTCTCTCTCTCTCTCTCTCTCTCTCTCTCTCTCTCTCTCTCTCTCTCTCTCTCTCCCTCCCTCTCTCTCTCTCTCTCTCTCTCTCACTCTATCACATAAACCTCTCTTCTTAACCAATACTCAATGCTTTTATTGCTCCGTTGAAAATCAGAAACATATTATTCGCCAATGACTGAAATCACTGCTGTTTCTCCCCGGGAAGGGAAGAGCGTCCAGCTGACATTATTACGTCATAATAACAAGAGCTATACGTAGACCCCCCTCTCCCCTTCCCCCCTCCCCCCTCTGCCTCTCTCTGCCCCCCCTCCCCCTCCCTGCAAAACATGAGAGAGAAAACTGCCACTAGGACAATGCTCTGCTTTGCGAGACATATGTCGGCCACTGATAAAACTCCCCTGGGATCTTTGCGCGCTCTCTCTCTCTCTCTCTCTCTTACTTATTCGCTCTCTCGCGCACTCTCACTCTCTCGTTCTCTCTCTATCGCTCTCTTTCTCTCTCTTACTTACTCTCTCGCGCACTCTCTTTATCTCTTACTTATTCGCTCTCTCTCTCTCTCTCTCTCTCTCTCTCTCTCTCTCTCTCTCTCTCTCTCTCTCTCAGTCTCTTTCTCTGTCTCTGCCCTAATGCCAGTCTCTGTCTGTCTGCCTCTCTCTCTTTACACACACACACACACACGACACACCACACAACAAACACAAACACACACACAATATATATATATATATATATATATATATATATATATATATATATATATATATATATATATATATATATACATACACATATACATACACACACATATGTATATACATACATACATACATACATATATATATACACATTCATACACACACGCACAAACACACATATTTATCTATCTATTTATTTATCTATTCATTTATTAATATATTCATTTATGCACTGAACGAGTTAGATTAAGAAAGCAAATCACTCACCCTCAAACACAGAACATTGATATCTCATACGCCCCCCGCCCCTCCCCCTACATCCTAGCCCCCCCCCCCACGTCGGGAAGTATTTTTCCATCTCGTCTTCTCTCTTTTGCCACATCACTGAATCCTTCCATTTTACATAATCTAATTAATCTTCTTGTCATAACAATAGCAATAAATGTACCAGTAACTTTAGTTTTGTTATCTTTCATATTATCATTTTCCTTCTCTTATCTTCATTATTATCAGTTAATAAGTCTAGTATATATATCGTCATTTTCACCTCTCATGTTTTAGTTTCAATAAATGTCTATCCTCCCCTCCCCCCTCCCTCCCCCCCACCCCATTCGCTTTCTCCCCATCTCGTTTCTTCCTTTTTCCCATACCCTTCTTCTCATTCTCTTGCCATACTCTGTTCATCCCTCCTTTCCCCCCCGCTCTCCCAAATGCTCCTTCCCCCTTCAACATCCCCTTTTTTTTTTCTTGTCCTATCTCCTATTAAACATCTCCCGACACTCCTTATCTCCCCTCTAGCATCCTCTCCTATTCTCTCCTCCTCCTCCTCCTCCTCCTCCTCCTCCTCCTCTCCTCCTCTCCTCACATCTTTTCATCTCTTCTCCCCTCCCCTTCTCTCGCCCCTTCAAGATACCTGGTGTTTGTCCGTTGGTCATTTTCAGAGTTGATCCCCCTCTCTCCCCCCCTCTCTCCCCCCCCTCCTCTTCCCCCCCATCTCCATTTTTTTTTCTTCCTTTTTTTGATAAATCGGAAATGGGGAGATTGTATGTGTCATCTAGTGTCGCAGCATCCCATTACTTTAGTCCTGTGACACTGCGGTTGTAAGTGCAGTGTGATGGTGTGTATTTTGGTGGGGAGGGGAGGGGGGGTAGGAAGGTTAGGGGGGGGGTGAGTGAGTACTTAGCGGTTGAATGATTGATGATCAAATCGTATATATCTTTTTAAATGGTAAAGGTATATCCATGACACATGCTCATACACTCACACACACACACTCACAAACACACACACTCACATACACAAACACAAACACACACAAACACAGTCACATACACTCACATACACAAACAAACACACACACACACACAAACACACTCTCAAACTCATACACGTACCTGCAACTTGTCACAACCGTAAATCTTATGATATCCTGCACACGAGAAAATAACACATGAATCCAACATTACCTGGAAGGTCAGAGACTTTACAAAACTTAGTCCATAAATAAGTCACACAAACTCTTCGAGAGAAACTATCAAATAGCAATAGAAACAAAGGCAATAAAGGGTGACATTAGTATAAAAAAAAGAAAGAAAAGAGAGAGAGAGAGAGAGAGAGAGAGAGAGAGAGAGAGAGAGAGAGAGAGAGAGAGAGAGAGAGAGAGAGAGAGAGAGAGAGAGAGAGAGAGAGAAAGGGAAAAAAAATCCTTTGAGCAAATTCTCATTTCCTTACGAAAAAAGGTATATAAAAAAATGTTACTAATTACATCATTATCGAATCCCTTCTTCACAAGGGGATTCACAGGACGCTATTCCTTCGACGGACGCACCT
>NW_028234444.1:14134494-14136994 GCF_977035675.1 Penaeus japonicus | reverse complement strand
CACACACACAAACATAAAAATAAACCACAGGTATAAAAAAAACACAAAAAAAATCCCCCTTTCTGAAAAAAAACAAAAAAACAGACAAACACAAAAACGAAACACGCATGTACCTGTCAGTCATATTCTAGACAAAAAAAAAAAAAAAAAGGTCAAATATATCAATGTAATGTAGATCCCGTGTTTACTCTCTCACTGCCTAATGCTCTCCGAATCTTATCTATGCAGAGGTTGCATAAGGCCACAACAGGTGACTCAGAAGCTTTCCTGTTATGCTGAGATGGCAAGTTGCAAGGTAGGCGGGGAAGGGTGGGGTGGGAGACGGGGGTAAGGGGAGCGGGGAGAGGGGAGAGGGAGAGAGGGGAGAGGGGAGAGGAGAGGGAGTGGGGAGATGGGAGAGGGGAGAGGGGAGAGGGGTGAGAAAATCTGAGGTAGGGAAGAGGAGAGGGGAGAGGGGGAGGGAGGGGAGAGGAAAGGGAGTGGGGGAGGAAGGGGAGCGGCAGGGGGAGAGGGAGGAGGACGAAGAGGAGGAGGAGGAGGAGTAGGAGTAGGAGGAGGAGGAGGAAGAGGAGGAGGAAGCGGAGGAGGAGGAGGAGAGGTTTAGCTGAAAGATAAGGGGTTGGGAATGGGATATGAGGCATAGAATGAGAGAGAGAGAGAGAGAGAGAGAGAGAGAGAGAGAGAGAGAGAGAGAGAGAGAGAGAGAGAGAGAGAGAGAGAGAGAGAGAGAGAGCGTTAAAGAAAGAGAAATAGAGAAAGAAAGAAAGAGACAGAGAAAAAGATACATAGAAAACAAAACAAAAACAAAGAAGACAAACTGACAAAGCAGAATAAGAAAAGAAACAAAGACCAGAAAAAATATACAAAAAAAACAAACAAACAAACAAACCAGACAAAAACAAAACAAAACAAACAAACCTACAAGCGGGAGCCATCAAAATAGTGCACTACCACCCCCCCACCCCACGCCCACGCCCCACCCCCTACCCCCCTCCCACCAGAGAAGGACGCCAAGAGGTAGAAAAGCTACGATAAATTGTACTAATGAAGCACAACGAAGCACAACGAAGCAGCAGTGTTGATGGCTGCAGCAGCGCCCACGGCCTTCGTCAGGTGAGGGCGGGGCGGCGTCGCGTCATAATTTGGGACAGAAACGGCAGTGCAAGGGCCTCGGAGGATGATGGTGATAATGATGATGATGGTGATGATGATGATGATGATGGTGATGGTGATGGTGATGGTGATAATGATGGTGATGATAATGATGATGATTATTATTATTATTATTATTATCATCATAATGACATGATGATGATAATAAAATGATGATGATAATGATATTAATAATCATGAGAATGATAATAACAATAATGATAATGATAATAATGATAATAATAATAATAATATTAATAATGATATTAATAACAATAGGAATAATAATGATATCAATAACAATAGGAATAATAATGATAATAATAATGATAAAAATGATACTAATACTACTAATAATAATCATAATGATAATAATGATGATAATAATAATAATTATCTTCATAATAATAATGATCACTACTGTCACTAATAGTAATAACTGTAGTAACACTAATGGTGATGATGATAATGATGACAATAGTAATGACGATGATGATAAAGATTGTATAAAACAACAACAAAAATAGGTATATTGATAATGAGAATCTTGATAAAATAGCATAAATGATATTACATAAAGGTATCAGTGCCCCTGGCGATTCCTCGTGCTCTGCAAAAGCATGACGATGCAAGCGCTAATTGCAAACCTATTCAAGATTGCAAGGTGTGAGCAAAGACCCTGAGAGCTTATTCAACGTGGCTATACCCTTATATCCCGATGAAAGGTACGACATCCAGATTATATATATAAAAAAAATCATAACAAGTATCTAACTGTTGCATAACAACCCCTATTCATCCCCGCGAATAAATAACCGCTGAATGCAAGCACACCAACGACCACCAACGCCAAGCACAGACAAACACACAAGCAGAAACGTCGGCCATTTAAACAGGTGGCCACCCGAAGGCACGTACAACCCCCCAACTTGGCGTCCCCGATACCTGGCCAGCCCGCAGCTAGGACCACCTCTGTTTACACACGTCAGCATCGCCTCCAGGGGGGGCAAGAAACGACTTATCTGGCACGTGGTTCGCCCTTTTTATCGCTCGAGAGGTGAAGGACGGAATTTTGTGTTGATGAAGTATCACATGGACGGGTTGGGTGTTGATGCTGATTTCGGCGGTTTGACGTTAAGGTCGTCTTGTCCAGTGGGTTAACATTCGGTGGACAGCTTTATTTGCACGTTGGAGACAGGGCCCTCTGCTTGTTTTCCCTCCTGGAGGTAGAGGTGTTATCAGGTGGTTTGGGGGTGGGGGGAGGGGGAGGGGGGATGCCATGTGGCGTTGTGGTTTGCCTGGCTTTCCTTTCCCTGCCCTTCGTGTCAGGTAACCGCGGGTTGGTTGC
>NW_028234444.1:14121994-14124494 GCF_977035675.1 Penaeus japonicus | reverse complement strand
CATACGCGGCGGAAAATCACCGACAAGTCATTTAAATACCGCCTCCCCACCATTTCTCTCGCGGGGGCGTCGTGGCCCAGTGGACTAAGGCGTTGATATTCGAATCCGCGATCATGAGTTCGAATCCCGCACAGGTACACTGCCCGGGGCTGAAAGACATGAATAGCCCCGGTCTATAAACTCGCAAACAACACAAAATATTTTTTTTTCGATTAGATATATATCTATATCTATCTATCTATCTATCTATGTGATATATATCTATATCTATCTATCTATTATATAATATATATATATATATATATATATATTATATATATATATATATATATATATATATATATATAATATTATATATATATATTATATAATTATATGTGTGTGTGTGTGTAGGAGGAGGAGGAGGTAGGGGGGCTGGAGGTTGGGGATGGGGTGGGGGTAAGGGGGAAGAGGTAGGGGATGGGGTGGGGATAAGGGGTAGGGGATGGGGGTAGAAAGTTATGCCATGCAGTGGAAAAAAAAGCGATTTAGTGAAGAGAGTGTAATTCAGTAAAAGACAATATGTTTCTTTTCTTTTTTATATAGCAATCTATTTAAAAAATGATGAAAATCAGTGGTGGAAAGTTATGTCATGCAGTGGAAAAAATATGCAATTAGGTGAAAAAAGTGTAATTCAGCGAAATAAAATACGAGGCTTACTTTACAATTTATTGAAGAAAAAAAAAGAAAATGAAAATCACCGAAAAAAAAATTCAGCTCACTGAAAAATGTATATACAAGTTAGTAAGAAAGTTGTGTAATTCAGTTACTTATTTTACGTAACTTACCCACTGTATTCTTCATACGGTCCTCATACCCACATGACAACGCATATTCATACACATTTGCATAACACAGTTACACCGTGAGACATCTTAAAAATAAAACAAAAAGCAAAAACAGAAACAAAAAAAACAAAAAACAAAAAAACGGAAGATGATAAAGCAAAACAAGACATTCCATAACTTTTTTAATCATTATTATTCTTTCGCACGAGCATGATTAGTGAGAAATGACGCTTACTCTAAAAATCCTGCAAAAAAGGGAAGGACGCAACATACCTTTGTTGCTTCTCCCTTCAAGTCATTCTCCTCTGCAATGGTCAAGTGGGAGTGTAATCTGGTTGGCGGCTACTCTCTAAAATACGGATCCGTATTGCGTGACACGACTCGCCGTTGCGGGAGGAGGTGGGTGAGTCGGAATAGAAACACACGCTCGCATATGTATATATGGATGGATGTGTGTGTATATATATGTATATTTATGTATATATATGTATATATATGTATATATATATATATATATGGATATATATATATATATATGTATATATATATATATATGTATATATATATATATATATATATATATATATATATATATATATATATATATATATATATATATATATATATATATATATATATCCATATATATATATATATTTATATAGACACACATCCACATACAATCACATGCGTATATGTGTGCGTGCATACTATAAACATAACATACCACATTACAACCGTGAAGTTTCACAGTTATATAATATAATCTGACAATTCCGATTTACATCAGTTCCGGTCGCGGAAGCGCCGCTGACCTCATGATGACCTCATGATGACCTCACTCATGGGCTGATTAACCTTATTCCTCTAGATTTCCCTGTTCCACATTCATTAACCATTTCCACTATCTATCTTTTCGTTTCCTCTCATCAATCATGCACGTGTTCTCATGCACTGAACGGGGGGGGGGGGGTTATGATTGAGACGTTGTTAAATTAGTTCAGTTTAGTCCTTGTTCAAAATTGTATTTAAAGTATATATTGCATTCCCGTGGTGTTATCATTAATTTTTTGGTGGTTTGAATTACGGAGTGGATATAGAGATCATCAGGGGATGATTGAACATGCAACGATGCAACAAAATGACCCAAAATCATCATGGGGGAAAACACAGACAAGCAGAATAGAGACTCGAGAGAGATAAAAAAGAAGAATGAAAAAGATGTAAAAGTATTAAGATAATACGAAAAGAAGAATGAAAAAAAAATGTAAAAGGGTTTAGATATCACAAATAAAAAAGTAAAACGATTAGATACACGGATAATATAAAGAAAATAATAGATTTAAAGTTATCGTAGATAATCTTAAATTTGGCCATAGATAGACTTATTTTCGACATCATCATAATATGAATTAGTCTATTTGTAAAACAAAAGATAATATATCTCCAGAGTTGAAGAAACATTCGGTGAAAATACTCTTAGTAAACAAAACAACACATAACTATTTTCTCTTATCAAATCTCTTTCTTCCCCCTTTTTTTTAATATCCACCCCCCCCCCAGACACACACAATCTTCTTATAATTCCTTAATGGTAGAGCAAACCTCTGCCTTTAATATTCTGCCAGTTAGCGAAATTGTAATCCCTCTAAAATTAAGCGACAGCTGGCGAG
>NW_028234444.1:14111994-14114494 GCF_977035675.1 Penaeus japonicus | reverse complement strand
GTACGTTGTCTCGCATTCCTCTCTCTCTCTCTGTCTTTCTCTTTCTCTTTCTCTCTCTGTCTCTCTCTTTCTCTCTCTCTCTCTCTCTCTCTCTCTCTCTCTCTCTCTCTCTCTCTCTCTCTCTCTCTCTCTCTCTCTCTCTCTCTCTCTCTCTCTCTCTCTCTCTCTCTCTCTCTCTCTCTCTCTCCTTCTCTCTCTCTCTCTCTCTCTCTCTCTCTCTCTCTCTCTCTCTCTCTCTCTCCTTCTCTCCCTCACACACACACATTTATATAAATCTATATCTATATATCTCTATATTTAACACACACACAAACACAAATCCACATACACACACACACAAACCCACAAACCCACACACACAAACCCACACACACACACAAACACACACACACACACACACACAAACCCACACACAAACACAAACCCAAACCCATATACACACACAAACCCACGCACACGCACATCTGCGCGCAAACCTAAACATACATATATCCCATCCACCACGGAAACGCATATGCATAGTTGCATACACACATGTGCGTACACATTCTCAATACACACATGTGCGTACACATTCTCACAGACCGTGTTGAGTCAAACCCACCCCAGGTGTGTGATGAATTGAGGGCAGGGTGTGAAGAAGGAACGGGGGGCGGGGGGCGGGAGGGAGGGAGGGGGAAAAGGAAGGGAGGGAATAAACAGGGATGTGGAGAGGTACGGACGGAGGTAGGAAGGGAGGTAGGGAGGGAGGGGGAAAAGGAAGAGGAGTGAACAGGGATGTGGAGAGGTATGGAGGGAGGGAGGGAGGGAGGGAGGGAGGATGGGAGGGAGGGAGGGAGGGAGGGAGGGAGGAAGGGAGGAGGGAGGGAGGGAGGGAGGATGGGAGGAAGGGAGGGGGAGAAGGAAGAGGAGTGAACAGGGATGTGGAGAGGTACGGACGGAAGGAAGGAGGGAGGGAGGGAGGGAGGGAGGGAGGAAGAGAGGGAGGGGAGGGGGAAAGGAAGGAGGAGTGAACAGGGATGTGGAGAGGTACGGAGGGAGGGAGGGAGGGAGGGAGGGAGGGAGGGAGGGAGGAGGGAGGGAGGGAGGGAGGGAGGAAGGGAACAGGGATGTGGATAGGTACGGTACGGACGGAGGGAGGGAGGAAGGGAGGGAGGAGAGAGGGAAGGAGGGAGGAGAGAGGGAAGGAGGAAGGGAGGAAGGGAGGGAGGGAGGAAGGGAGGGAGGGAGAGAGAGAGACGGAAGGGGGGAGGGGGTGTCTCGAGGAACGAGTGTGAGCGAGCGGTATCCTTTGAGTAGGAAGACCTCCAGACTGTGATCTTTTGCCTTGACTGGGGAAGGGGCTGGGGAAGGGGGTAGTGGGGGGGAGGGGGTACTCGTCTAGTCGGGTCTAAAGCATCATTAGTTTTCTTTTTAAAAATAGGATGCCTTTTTTAAGGGATTTAAAAAGAATATGTAAATGATATTAAAGTCGAATAAAAAATTAGAATAATATTGATGATTAAGAAGACTGTTTGATATTAGTTATATAATGATTACATAACCATTATTAACTTTATGACTAATATTCGTGATATTAGTAATTGCATTTATAATCGTCATTATTATTGCAATCATAATTTACAACATGGTGCAAGTGATATCAGCAAAATATGAAACAAAAATTACACATTTTCATTAATCGTTAATCGTAATAACAGAAACTCTAACGAAGTAATTAAAGTATCAATATAATCACCAGCATTAGAAACAACAAAACTACCCATCTCACTATTAAAATAACACCAGACCTGTACACCATAATATTACCAATATCATTATGACATTCGTACAAGAATATTGATATGACAGACATAACTTAAGCTTCAAGTGACAAGTTCCATTAACATATCAGAGGGATATGCCAGAATGGGCGGTTCAATCCTGGTCGTCATGTTTTTTCTTAAATAGGCGAATGATACGTGTCTGTCATTACTCATTGGTTTAACGTTATATAATGAGATTATATATCTTTATGTTTATGTATATGTGTATATATACACACGCACATATACATACACAGACGGATATATATGTGTGTATATATGTATATGTATATGTATATATATGTATATATATATATATATATATAATATATATATATATATATATATATATATATATATATATATATATATATATATATATATATACACATACACACACACACACACATATAGACAGATAATATATACATACACATATACACATGTACATGAATATATTCAACAGTTTACCTATTTATCAATCTATCTATCAATCAATTCATTTATCTATCTATCTATTCATTCATTTACATCCACCCCTACATTACTTCTATATGTGTAAATGCATAAGTGTGATCAGCCTTTAAATAAAATTAGAGCCATCTGAAGCACCATTACAAAGAACAGCTGCAACACAAAGGTAACGGAAGCACTCTTTTTCACTCTACCGGTGACCTCCACAAGTACACAAAGGG
>NW_028234444.1:14101994-14106994 GCF_977035675.1 Penaeus japonicus | reverse complement strand
ATTAAAAACGCAATTGGCTAGTACTCAACCCAGTATAACCAACCAAAAATTAAAATTTACATCAGAAAAAACAATAATATCAAAAAACTACCATCAAAAAAAAAGAAGGACACGTAGTAAACAAAAAAAAAATAAAAAAAAAAAAAAAAAACAAAAAAAAAGACACAAAAAAACAAAATAACACAAACAAAAAAACAACAAAAAAACAAAAAGAAGTAAGTGTAGAAAAAAAAAAAAAAAAACAAAAAAAATCAAAGAAAAAAAAAAAAAAAAATAAAAAACAAAAAAAAAACATCATTTTTATTTTAAAAAAAAAAAAAAAAACAGAAACATTAATAAAAAAAAAAAAAAACACACAAAAACAAAAAAGAAGAAAACAAACATAAAAAAAAAGAAAAAAGAAAATGATGAAAAAAAAAGAAAAAAAAAAAAACCAAAAAAAAAAAAAAAAAAAAACAAAAAAAAAAACAAAAAAAAAAATAAAAACAAAAAAAAAAAAAACAAAACAAAAAAAATAAAAATAAAAAAAAATAAAAAAAATCAAATAAAAAAAAAAAACAGAAAGAGATATAAAGTGATAGAAAAAATGTAAAAAGAAAAAAAATATATAAAAAAAAAAAAAAAAATATAAGAAAAAAAAACTAAATAAAAAAAAACTAATAAGAATATAACATAAGAAGAATTGAAAACAGTGAAAGAAATAAAAATACATCCCTCCCGACCCCTCCCCCCATCAACTCCAATCTTCTTTTCTTTTCATCTCTTTTATGATATCGCCATTGGTTTCTTGGTATTTCTTACTTTTTCCATTACTTAATGCCGTGAATTCAAGTTTATATTACTTATTGAAGCTTTTGTTTGTTGTATGTTTGTGTGAATATTTTGTGTTCGTTCATTGTTATGAGTTATAATAATACAATCGTCGTATAACACGTTGTTTGATTAATTGACAGTGTTATTGTTGATCATTTTCCCTGCCATAAATGTCTAAAATCAATAAATAAAATCTCGGAATACTAATCTAAAAAATGTTCGCCCCTGCGTATCTTTCTCTAAGTACTCCCGGTTGTATTCGCTTACCGAATAATTATACGTGTATCTATAGTTGTCACACATCCAATCTACGATTTTTTGTTTTTTCCCTACCTATCTTCTTGACCCTACCCTCTAACCCAATCCACTTTTTACTAATTATCTTATTCTTGGTCACTCGCGGACGCTGATTCATTATCTCTCTCCTGCGACGTGTTTCGGTGTCTTATTTCCTCAACCACCTTGAGGGGCTGCTGTGAGTAACCAAAATGCAGGTGCCCCATCTGTTTTGAGTCACTCACCTCACACCAACTAACTACCGCGTGCTACGAGCGCTATCATCGGCCCAGATTGGGTTTTGCCGTTTTCGTATTTTTTTCTTTCTTTTATAATCCTACACTCTGTTTGTTTTCCTATTTGTTTTTTCTTTACAGATATACATGTTGTCTTTCCTTCTTACTACCCTAGTCTCCATTGAATTTGTTTTTGTTCATGAATGCCGCCCCCCGCCCCCCCGGTTTATTTCTATATAACTCTGTTGTGCCCCGCCCCGGTTCTTGTCCAAGCTTTTCTCGTTCCCCATCCCCAACGGTTGCCAGGTGTAATTTTAAGTAGTCTGTTGGCCTGCTAAAGGGTTTTTTTTTTATCTTCGCCGACTCGTCCCCACTATCACACGTAGGTAGGTCACATACTTGTAATATTGAGTCGCCACCTTTAATAGACCCGCAGCGGTTCCAGTTATATAACTTGTTCTTTCTATTCGGTGTTGCCGGTCCCCTGTTTCAGACCGTTGATTCTTGAGTTCGGTACTCGTTCCCGGTCTGTTAGCTCTCTTGTTTGTCGTACCTTGCCCTACTTTTATCATTTAGTGGCTTTTACCCCCTTTTTTGTGTTAGACATGTTATTTAGCTTATAGGGGGGGTGTTGTCGGGGTTGTACTTTATTGTACCAGTGCACATGCTCGTTTGGTCCCCGTTCCCTATTAATGGTATCTCTCTTTAATTTACATTGGTTCAACCCTCCTCACTATTTTTATCTATCTTTGTTTTGATATGTCTCGTCTTCCGGTGTATTTCCAAACTCCGCACGTGGTTCTCCGCGTGTTGGTAATTCTTTTCGTGCGTTCCGATTTGAGTCCCTCATGTCTTTTGAATCTCTTGCTTTATTTAGTGAAGTTGTCTCATGTTTGCTCTTCAGCGGGGCTTTGTTGTTGTTAATTTTCCGCTTGTTACTTTTTTGGCGTTGCTGTTTGAATCAATTCCAGGGGTTTCTCTACTTTGTTTGTATTTTTTGATTTTTTTTCTTATACCTTCGGTTTTCATTTTTCTTTCTTTTTTTGTGAGTCTGTTTGTTTTGATTTGTTATCATAGGGTTTATATTCTAAGACATTGAAGTTTGTTCTCTTGTTCATTAGATGGTTACGTGGGGATAGGCGTAGTCATTTATTAGTTTTTCCGGATCGCCCATACCGTATCTTTAAGTTTTTGGACGAGTGGGCGCGCGAGGGGTTGGGTGAGGGGGGATTGGTTTTGAGACTGCTGGGTTATCATTGTGTAGGGGGGTGCGGTTGGTTGAATTACGGGTCGGGTGGGGCGGTTAAGTAGAAAGGGGGGCAGGTGAGAGGATAGGGGCGGTGACTGAGGTGGGAGGGGGGGAGTTGGAGGAGGGGTAAGGCTGCGGGTTGTATGCGGGGATCAGGTGGAATTTCGTCGGGGTTCGAGTGGAAGGCGTGTGTATATTTTTTTGGTGAGATTCGAGGGGGGAGTGTGTGCGTTATTTGGAGCGTGGGAAGGGGGAGGGGAGGGGGTGGAGGGTAATGCGGGACGGGGTGGGGGGGAGATGCGTAGGAGGGGGGGGGGGGAGGGGGGGGTTGGAAAGCAGGGAGGTGATTGGGGTGTTGTGGGTGGGTGGTTAGAAAGGACTAACGGGGGGTGGAGAGTAAGGTGGTGAAAGGTAAGAGTGTTTACGAATGACGTGGTTTGGGGTTGTGGAGCTGAGGGGGATGTGTAGGGTTTGTCCTTTTGATTGTCATTTAGGAACTTGGTGCTGTTTTGTTGGTTTATTTGTTTATTTTTTTGTTTTATTTTTTTTGGCTTTTGTTGTTGCCTTTACGTTTTTGTTTTTTTTAGTTCTTGTGTTTGTTTTGGTGATTGTTACTGACTTATCAAGGTGTGCCTGGTATAGGGTGTATGTTGTCGGTTTTTTTTTGGGTTGTGTTTATTGTTGTGGTGAGGTTTGGTGTTTTTGTGTGAAGGCGTTGTGGGTGTGGATCTAGGTGTTGTCCATTGGTTGTGATGCGGTTGTTATCGTGGGAGGGGGGTGTATGGGGACGGGGGTGTTCTGTATGGCGGAGAGTTATTGTGGGTAAGGGGGGGGAGAGTGAGGAGTTTGTCGAGCGGGGGGGATTAGACCGGTGTATTATTTTATCTGGACCGGGCGGGTGGAGGTGGCCACCTGTATTCTTTGTTACAGGTTGGTGGGAGTTGTCAAAGTGTTTTTTATGTTTTAAGTAGTAGGCTTTGGGAAGTGGGTTTATTTGTCGGTAATATTTGCTATTTTGAAGGAAGTTATGGTCGATGTCGTACCACAGTGTTGTGGTTTAGGGGGTTATTTGGGTCGCGTGTCTTTTTTATGTTTTTTTTTTCTTCTTTTTTTTGCTCTCTGGTTATAGTTCTAGGTTGTGTGTATTTAGTTTACTTTTTTGTTTAGTTTTTTTGGTGCTTTAGTTGTGTGGTGTCCGGGGGTTTTTTTTTGCTTTCCGGGCGAGGTGCTCGCATAGGGGGTGGTGGGGGGGTAGTGGGATCTGGTTGGTGGTTGGTGTACGGGGTGGTGTGTAGGATCGCATGGGGGGTTCTAATTTGCACATAAGGTTGGGATGCGAAGTGCGGGCCGATACGGTCGTAGTGTCGTGACGCAAAACGCGGTGGGTGGGGGGGGTTTTTTTGAGGTTTTGTGGTGTGTTGTAGGGTATAGGGTGAGCGGTCGGAGGTGGGGCTGTACCCCTTGGGGGACTGTGAGGGGAGTCTTATGGAAGACGGGCCGGGAGTCTTTGAGGTGCCGCAGGGTGCTGGTGGTGGGGGAGGCAATGGGTGTAGGTGGTGTTGGTATTTGCTAACGGGTGGGTGGATATGTTTGTTTGTTTTGTAGTTGTTTGTTACGCAAGAATCGGTCACCGTGGGTGGAGGATTTGGAAGATTCAGCATCTGTGCAGGGGGGGGCGGAGTGGTTTTGTGAGGGGGTTTGTTAACGGGGCGCTGGGTATTTTGTTGTTTTTTTTTGTTTTTGTTTTGGTCTTTTGTTGTACTATGTTGTTTTTTGTTTGATTAGGTCGTGAGTTGGGGAGTGGGAGTATGGGTGTGGTTGGGTTCGGGCGTGGGTGGTGGGGGTTATGCTGGATGTCCTGTAGTTTGTTCGTGTGGGTCGAGGGTGGATGGGTTAGTGGTCGGAGGTGCGGGTGGGGGGGGGGGGTTTGGTTAAGGTAGGGGGGTGGAGGGGGTGGTTGGGGGGGGGGGTGGGGGCTGACTGCGTTGTAGGGAGGTCTTTTAGAAGAGGGTTCGGTATCGGGGTGGGTGTGGGTGGGGGATATTCGTGGGCGGGGGGGAGGGAGGTGTTGTTGGCTGAGAGAGGGCATTAAGCTAGTGGAGGCAGGGTGGCTGGGGTGATGGGTAGTTGGAAGTCGGAGCGGGAGCTAGGGTTTAGGGGGTTGGGGTATTGTGGTACGGACAGGGGGGTGGAATTCGTGACCGGGTGTGCTCAGGGGTCGTGTCGGAAGGGTGGGTGAGGGTATGCGGGGTAGTGTGTTTATGTAGTATGAGTAGGTCGGGGCTGGGGAGCCAGGGAGGTCGACTCAGCGAAAGGCCCAGAGGGGGGCGTTGGGATTGGGGATGGTGGGGGTGAAGGGAATAGAATCAGCGATGGGGGTTGGGGTGGGTAGGGACGTAGAGGCGAGTTACGAGTCGAGCGGAGGG
>NW_028234444.1:14084494-14094494 GCF_977035675.1 Penaeus japonicus | reverse complement strand
AGAATATTGAAGATAAAATGGATCCTCAATATGAGTGACTATGGAGGTGTTAGTGAAGTCTCAAGAATTATTTGACAAACCAATTGCATATCGAATGACGAAGATCTGGCAATAAAAATGCAGACAAAAAAACATTGTAAAACAAATTACAACTACTATCAAAGACGCACAACAACAAACAATGACAATAAGCAAACTTCCAAAATGTTGTAATCTTAATAAACGAAAAGAATTACTAATTGCAGATAAAAAGTTTCTAGTTCGATGACAGACCATAAGTAGAGATCATTAGCAAAGGAGTCGTGCAAGTAGATGTCGAGGATAAGCGATTTAATGAGGTTCTACTACTGGGCAAAAGTATTTAATTTAGAGATTGTAATACTTAAAAGGTCACCGAGAACGAAGAATTTATGGCTGAAGAGTATTAGGTTGTTAAGTATACGCTGCTAATCGAAGGGTAGGTTTTGTTATGGTGATGAGGATTGTTTACGGTTAGTATGCACGTGGTTTGCCACATCAGGTTAGTAGAGAGAGATTAAGCGAGTGTAGATTAGGAGTTGACGTTCAGATCTCTAGATAGATAGTTAGAGTCAGAGAGATAGTATGCATAGATGAGAGAGATTCGATCACGATAGCAAGATCACTGCTCTAGAGTCTTAATCTGGCTCTCTCTTCCTTTCAAGATATCTTAATTTCTCTCTACATGTCTTATTTTTTTTCTGTCGGCATCCTCTCATCGGTGCACTCCTCCCTACGAATTGAATCAACACTGACTCTTTATCCCTTACTCTTTTCAGCGAACAGACTATCTGCAAGGCACTAAAAAAGTGCAATGATAAGAAGACATATAACAGAAAATAAGAAAAAGCGATTGTTTACAATCTTACGTATCGCTATTGTGGTAGCCTGGGTAATTTAGATGTTTGGAGGGAAATAGTGTAGAATACACGGAAAGAGCTGGTGTCTGCAGTTAATGACTGGTGGATAACTAAAGCGGAAGAATGTGTGGTAGGCAAGTGGAGGTTAGTGTGTTTGCGATGTGGTGTAAAGCTTGTTTTAGTATTTGTTTGTTGACAGTTAAAGTGCTTATTGCTTCCTAGTGTCTCGCGGTTTTTTTTGTGAAAGGCACAGTGATGCTGGGGGGGCGAGAGGTGCTAGAAACATCGGGTTATTTTATTCTATAGGAAGCGAGGAGGCCAGGAATTTCTTTTTCAATGATTACACTTTATGCTGGGTGGGGAGGGGAATCCGGGTCCCATCGCACACGCGTGTGAAGAGTATCGGACAGGGGAGGCGTTTGGTTTGCCCTCAACCCCTAGAATATGTTCTCTTTGCGTGTGAACTTGTTCAATTATTCTATTGTGAGGTGGGATTGCTGCAAGCAGGAGTGGAAGGTTCGTATTCCCCCGTAGGCCCTGCATATGAAGATTTGCCAGTCAATTCTCCTGCCCGTTCCCGTTTCGTTAGTGCGACTTCACGCTAGTTTGTATGTCTTGGTTAAGATTGTTCCTCCGTACGGACTAGGTTCGGTTTGGGGGAAAGAGTGGCCCGGGGGGTATTAGGTGGGGGGATGGTTGCGAGTCAGCATGAAACGTACCCTTGCCTAGACAGGAGAGTCGCCATGTCAAGCAGACGTGCACCACATCCGATGTAGGAGACACCCACGTATCATAACGCACGCTGTGTCCATGGCACGTAAGTACTTGCACAGAAACTTACATGGTGACAGAGCACGGTTTACATTTTTAACACCATCACACACCACATCACACAACACACACACACACACACACACACACACACACACACACACACACACACACACACACACACACACACACACACACACACACACACACACATAAAAACATACAGTCACACACACGCACGCATACACAGCCCATACACAGACGTACGTGTACACCTTCACAAACGCACACAGGCACTCAAACGCACACACGCAGTCACAGATCATCATTATTCATTTTTATTCTCTCCTTCACTATCAAAATGGCCAAGGTTTGTTGTTTTCATAACTACTTCATATTTTTGTGTTCCAGTTTTTTTCTCCGTATGTTTTAGCCGCCTGCGTCGTGTCATGGGCGTCAAAGCAAGAGGGGGCGGTTGAATATTTTATCCTTTTGTCTTGGTGAATCTCCTTCTTTTTTCTATGATCTGTCTGCTTTGGTTCTGCTATCTCTTTCGCTATTTCTCCTCTTCTCTTCCTCTCCTCATTCTCTCTCACTCTCTCCTCTCTCTCTCTCTCTCTCTCTCCTCTGTCTTCCCCCCGCCCCCCTACCCCTACCCCCCTCCTCTCTTCTCCCTCTCCTCGTCTTCTCGTTTCTCTCTCTCCTTCTCTCTTTCTCTATCTCTGTTCTCCTTCGATTCTCATATGTCGTCCTCATCTCTATCTCTATTGTCTATACTCTCTCTACTACTCTCTGTCCCAATCATCTCATTCTCTCTCTATACTTCTACATACGTTCACAGAATTAATATTTCTCACCGAATTCACGCTATTCACATTCAACATCACTACACCACCATATCTCTATGAGTTATCACCAAGACAGACCCTAACCTACTCCCATAAAATCCAACCTTTCATATACCATCACACCACAAAATCACAATCTTAATCATCCATCTCATCACTATCACCACCCACCACGATCAAAGTTCTCCTTTATCTTTCATTCAAATCTGGGAACAGCAATCCGAGTCACAACCGCTCACCACCACTCTCACGTCACCTTCAACACCACAAATCACAACCTCTTTATTCGCATAATCATCGCCACTTCGCCATCATATCAACCTTCGTTCAAATCACCGTCACAACCCAATCACGGCCATCTTATTCGAATCAACAAACGCACAACATATCTACACCCATCGATAAGCATCTACATCACATAACGAACTAATTCCTGACGTTTCAACTTTCCTCTACCGGAAACTCCACCGCCTAAACCCCCACAGTGCTTTCGGAGTCGCAACCGACCGCGTAATGGTTAGAAACTCTCCCCTTGGCAAAGACGTCGTGAAACTCCGAACACTTCCGACGGCGAGGTGATCACCCCGGCATGGTTAAACAGCGGGGGAATGGCTGGCGAGGCTGACACCAACAGTAACTATTGGCAATAATTTTGCAACAATCGGAGGTTCGGGTTTGGCTGTACTAATAACGGCACCTTCCATTATCTGGTGACGGAAGTGCAGGGGGATGGGGGAGGCGGTAAAGGCGGTAGGGCCGGAAATGGTAGGGGAAGGGTGCTGGGAAAGGGCCATGGCAGGAGAAGGGATCCAAGCATTTGTGAGGGGTGAAGATTGAAGAGAAGGGTGGAAAGAGATTAAAGGTTGGAGGAGCGCACAGAAAGAGGATGAGGGGAGAGCGATTCAGAAGGGATAGAGAAGGCGAGCGGGAGGCGATGGGAGAGAAGGAGGCATTCTAAGCTGTGTTTGTGTGCTTTCTTGTTTGTTTGTTTGTTTTTTCACCGAGTGTTTCTTACTGTCGTCCGTTTTTGTTTTGCTGTGATGTTTTATTATTATACAATATATATGTATTATATATATTCTATATCATATTTCATATATTATACTAATATCAATATTATATATATATACTATATATAATTATTTGTATGTGTGTGTGTGTATGTATGTGTGCCCGGCTTGTTGTGATACATGATGCACTATGTGTATATATATATATATTTACATGAAATTCTATCTATAAATTGTGTTTATATTGATATGAAGTGAATTCTAGATGCGTGTTGTTTCATCGTACTGTCGCTGCCCTTACTATTATCTATATTATAATTCAATCGCTATCCCTTGAAATCCGCTGCGGATAGCTGCAGGATTTCGTAGTCGTTGAGGAAAATGGATCTTACCCACTTAAATCATATACATGCAAAGTGGTCTTACATTGCAGTATGTACATGTAATGTTGTGTGTGTATGCTGCCTGCACTGAAACACACACCACCACACACACACACTCAAACACAGCACACACACACACACATAACACACCCACACACACACACACACCACACAACACACATCACACACAATCACAAACACACACTCACACACACACACACACACAACAAAGACAAACACTACACAAACACACACACACAACCACAGCCTCACTCACACGACAAACACACACACTCTCACCACAGCACATCACACACCCACTCACACACATATAATTCTATATATATAAGATATATATATGTATATATTATATATATATATATGTATATATATATATATATATATCATATTAAACTTATATAACTACTATATTATATATATATATAGTATATATATTATATACATATACATATACTTTATATACATATTATTTATTATATACGTTCAATATATATATACTTGATTTATATTATATGTATATAAATAGTATAGTATTTATTTATGTATACATATTGATATATATAACTATTTATTTATATATATATAGTAATATATAGTATATATATATATATATATCAAAGTATAGATAGATATAATACACTATAGTTTATCATATGCTAATCTATACTGTATATATATGTTATGAATATAAAGTATTACATATATCATATATAATCTTAATCTAGTATATTCTATCTTTTGTTCATATATACAGATAATATTTTATATACTATAATATACTATATATATATTATATATAAATCCATATATAGTATGTGTATGACTGTATATGTATATATATGTCTATGTAGTATATCTAGATAATATAGTTTGATATAATTTGATATATGTATATAATATGTCATATATCATATATATATACTAGAACATATATAGTTATACTATAGTAATTATAATATATAATTATTATGTGATTTGTTATACCAATATATATATATATATATATTGATTTTAATAAATAAAAAAAAATACTATGTATCTATATACATACATACATTTTATATTTATATGATAAGTATATTGTTATAGTTATATATTATACTATATATGATATATATATAGTATATTCAATAATATATATTTGATCTGTTGAGTAAGATATATATTATATAGATTGGTAATTAATATATGATTATGTATAATATATATATATAATTATGATGATCAGATACTTTTTTAGTTAGTGGTATTGATATAGTATATATGATAGTGTAACTATACATATGTTTATACGAGTAATTCTATTATATATATAATATATATAGTGTTATCTACTATTAGTATTTATATTTATAGTATATATGATATTATTTTATATATATCATGTCGTGGATAGATATGTATATTTATATTTATAGATATAATATTTTGTTGTATGTATACTACTAATACTATATAAATATATAATATACATATATATACTAATATAATATTATATGATTTATAGTATGTAATTTTAAACCACACACACACAGCACACACACACACACCACCACACACACTACTGCACAACACAACGACTCACACCACAACGACACACAACACATACACAATATATATATATATATATATATTCTTATATATTTATATATTATCTATAATATATATTTTAGGACATATATATAATATATATATCATACCTGTTATAATATATCAGATATATATTTAATTGATAGTTTATATATTACATTCTTGATCTACACACCACCTCACCACGCGAAACTCGGCCTTTACGTACTCTATATATGTTCATATATATGTATGCTGTATAACCTGATTTAATACTTTAGTATACAATATCTTGTCTTGTCTTGTCATATAATTTGTTTACTCTTGTATTTGTGAATGATTATGTTAATGCCGAAGTATTAATAATAGAAATACTTCATGTATATGTGAAGATAATATATTTATTTATGTTATTTACTTTATCCGTTATATAATTATACTATGTATATTAGATAATGACTATATATATATATATAGTTACTATATCTATATGATAGTTATTGCTAATGATTATGATTATGTATTTTATATAATTAATAGTAACTAATAAGTTGTATAATACTATTTAGATGATACCTACACCTACACATTTCAGATACCGGACACACGACACACACCACACCACACACAACATAACTGATACATCAACCACACACACCCACACACACACATCATATGATTATATAATTACTATATATAGATTATTTGTATATATTTTGAATTCATGTATATTACATAGTATGTTTTTTATAGGAATATAAATTTGTATTGATATGTTAGATAAGATATATATATTGTCTACTAATAGATTATTTGATATATATATGGGTGTTTGTATGTGTGTGTGTGTGTCGATGTGTGTGTGTGTGTGTGTGTGTCGTTTGTGTGTGTTTTTGCGCTGTGTAAGTACATGTATGTTGATACTGTCTAATATCATATAATAGATAATGTATATTACCTGATGTATAGATATAATATTATACTATATCACTAGTTACTTCATTACGAACATAGTTGTATGAGTTGTTGGTTTGTCACATGATTTAGTATTGCTTTTCTAAATAAATGTTAAAGATAGACTTCAGTATTAACTTATTATTTTAACAATATTAATAGTATATATCATACACCATATTAGAAATCTAAACTCCAAAAAAACATAAAAACAAACAAACAAACAAACTATTACTCCCCTAAAAATACACAAGCAAACAACAATGCAATAATAGAGAACACAATCGCACTCTCACACTAACACTCCACACAGATCTATCAACCAACAAAAAACATCTAAAAACAAATACTGGACTAACAAACTAACACAAACACTCAATATATATCAAAGAGCATAAATAAAAACACAAAACACACTAAAACACATCAAAGACACCTCATAAAACACACACATATTTGTTAGTATTTTATATTTTCCTATAGATATATTCTATAATATATATGTTAATACATTATACTTCAATTAGTTTGACAGAGTATATTTATATATATTTTATGTATATATTATAATATTGTATTTAGTATCATATAAATAAGTATATATATATAGTAATATGATATTATGTGTTGTTGTGTGTGTGTGTGTGCAATTGTGTGTCGTGTGTCGATTGTTGTAGTTGTGATACTCACAGCGCACGCACTCCCAGATATAAACCCATTACCCCCCCCCCCCACATTTTCTCCTGCACCCTCGCCCGTTTGAAACACTTTTCCGTATAACACTACTTGATATAGTCCTTAGTCTTTTTATCAAGGAGAGGCACACGCATAGAATACCCCCACTACTTTTAGAGGGGAATTACAGCGGTTTGCTATATCACGTATATTATATAATATATATATATATTTATTATATATATATATATTCTTATAACACACACATAATTATATAAAATATACGTGGATGTCAGACCTACTATATTATAGATATATATATATATGTAGATATATATTTTTATATATATATATTATATATATATTTATATATATATATATAATATTATTTATATGTATTTATATTTATATATATATTATATATTTATATATATAGATAGAGATATTTATTTATATACACAATTTATAGGTATGGTAGATATATATATATTTTTTTATATTATATATTTATATATTTATATATATATGCATTTGTTAGATATATATTATATATATAGATATTTGAGAAGAGATATCTGTATATATAATATATATTTATATTTATATATATATATATATATATTATATGTTATATGTATATATGGTTTATATATGTTAGAGATATATATTTAATATATTATATATATACATAGAGTTATATATATATATATATACTAAACACACACACATATATACTATTAATATATAGACACACAAACAAGAGCTTTTTCATAAATATAATTAAAATAATTATAATAGAATTACAAATATATCTATTTTTAATATGCATAGTCATATATATATATATATATATATATATAGTTATATTTATATTATATATTATATATATATATATATATATATATGTATGTATATAAATGTACATATACTCAATCTTTTAGACAGATTACCGGTCTTGAAGGTGTGATGGGGGAGAAAAAAAAGCGAGAGAAAGAGAAATGAGGGGAATGAAACCCATAGTGACAGTCAGCACGGTTTTAAAATAAAAGGAGAGAAGGGGTCACACAGATAAAGAATAAGAGAGACAAATAGACAAACAAAGAGACAAAAAAGAGAAATAGAGAAAGAAAGAAGATTGAGGAGGTCCAGCCACCAAATTAAATCGCCGCTAACTTATCGAACGAGTGTGTGTGTGTGTGTGTGTGTGGGTTGGGGCGTGTGTTGGTGTGTTGTTGTGTGTTTTGTGGTGGTGTGAGCTGTGTGTGGGGGTGTTTTGTTTGTGTGTGTGTGTGTGTGTGTGTGTGTGTGTGTGTGTGTGTATGTTAGCCTAATGGTGTGAGGAGTGAGGTGGAGGGAGAGGGAGGGGAGAAGACGAGGGAGAGTTTGGGGAGAATGAGTGACCTAAGCGGAAGGGGAGGGAAGGAATTATGAAGAGCGGAAAGGAAAGGAAGAATGTGGGAGGAGGGGGTCGAAGAGCTAGAGGGAGGGGGGTAGGAGGAGGGGGAGGGGGGTGGGGTAGGGGAGATGGCGGGGAAGGACGGACGGCGGAGCGGGTATTTTAGGGGAGAAAAAGAAGGGAGGAGGAAGGAGGGGAAGGGAGAAGAAGGAGAGCTTGGAGGGAGGGAGGTGGATGGAGGAGGGAAGTAGTCGGAGAGAAGTGGGAGGGAGAAGGAGTAGGAGGAGGAGGAGGAGGAGGAGGAGGAGAGGGGGGGAGGGGGGTCGGCCTGCCTCCCGAGACATGAGCTCGAGCGTCCCAGTCCAGTCCAAAGGTGTTCCCTCGTGCAGAGAGGGTGGGTGTGGGTCTCTCGCTGTCTCCCCATTGTGTCCCTTCCCATGAGTTCTTCCCATTATCTACCATCCCCTCCCTTCCCCCCTCCCTCCTACTCCCCCTGGTGAGTGCGTGCGCGCCCGCAATCGTCCAAAGATAAGGGAATAGTTGAGATAAATTCATGTTGGAGCTTAAGCTGATGCTCCCGTTTGCTCGCCAGTGAAGGTGATGGAGTAGTGTTCAGTAAGAAAGAGGGAAAGGAGGAGAAGGGATAGAAGGAAGGAGGAAGAGGAGGAGGAGGAGGAGGAGGAGGAGGAGTGAATTCGAAGGAAAAAGAAGGAAGTGAAGAAGGGGGAGAAGGAGGAGGAGGAGGAGTAAGAAATAACGGGAAGTGTGTGACCAGTGACGAGAAAGGAAGAAAAGTAAGTAAAAAGAATCAAAAAAGACTTTTCGAAAAAGTGCGAAAGAGGAAGAAAGAAGAACGAAAGAAAAGACTATCTGGAGAGGTCGAGACAGAGGGGTTTCGATGCCAGTGAAAGTGAGGAGTGAATATACATTTCTCGTCAACACAAAGTTCGTATCGTCATCGGCTATGTTGAGTTAGAAGTCCATTTTAAGTGATTCGTTTTCGAGAAGAAAAAAAAAATATTCGTAATTTGTAATTAAAAAAACGAGGAAAGAGGATCATTATAAATATATATCTTTCTCTATCTCGCTCGGCACATCTTGAGAACCGTGCAAAGTGACAGTGCAAGCAAGCAAGCAAGCCGGCTGGTAAAAGGACAAGCAAATTCTACAAGTTTTGTACTCGGGTTCGGAAAGCAAGTCTGAGGGAAAAAAAAAAAAAAAAAAAAAAAAAAAAAAAAAACAAAAAAAAAAAAAAAAAAAAAAAAAAAAAAAAAAAAAAAACTAAAAAATAAAAAAGAAAAAAAAAAAAATAAAGAAGAAAAAAGCAAGCTAGTTCAAGAAAAAGAGCTTGTTTTCAGAGCAAGCTAGTTCAAGCAAGAGAGCTAGTTTTCAGAGGAAGTTATCCAGAAAGCAAGCTAGCCAAAGAAGGGCAAGACTAAAACCAGAAAGTAAGTTGGCTTGAAAGCAAGTTTATCCTCACAAAAAAGCAAGCCAG
>NW_028234444.1:14064494-14076994 GCF_977035675.1 Penaeus japonicus | reverse complement strand
AATAATAATAATAATAATAATAATAATAATAATTATACTGATAATGATTATGTTGATAATAATGATAACAATGATGATGATAATAATGATAATAATGAAAATAGTAACGATTATTATTATTATCGTTATTATCGATATTATTATCATTCTTATAACCATCACTGCTGTTGCAATTATAATTTCACCAAAACTATGGCCAATGCCATTGTTATCATTACGATTATTATAAAAATGATAATGGGCGCAAACAGCCATAATTGTTGTAGCCTTATTATACACCAAAAGAAAATAACCAAACATCATGCTACCAGAATCATGATACCAAGTATAGAAGCTACATCAATTGCACAAAATATCATGCAATAAACTACCTTGAGCCAAATGCCAGATAGCAAATATCATGCGCCAGAAACCATGCAGAATGGATGCGAAATGCCACATACCATATACCATCGACCAAATACCAGGTACCAGTCACCTTTGTAGGTACCATAACCCACGTATTTATATACCATGAATGAAGCAACAGATACCATGTGCCACATACCAGGCACCAAATACCATGCACAAAAAAAAACAATACCAGATTCGAGATATCAAATAATATACACCGCATACCATACGTCGTATACAATATACCACGTGTATACCATGCACGAATACCATATACCATAAAGAAATGCCACATACATATGCTATATAACATATACTATATCTGTATCGCATACCATACGGCACGCAGAATTACCATATATTGGAAACCATATATCCCATGTACCGAAAACCATATTCTACATACCATACACCTAAAGCTATTTACCGCATACCACATACCAAACACCGAGAACTTTACCACATACCATACACCTAAAACTATTTACCACATACCACATACCTAAAGCTATTTACCGCATACCACATACCATACACCGAAAACTTTACCACATACCACACACCTAAAACCTTATACCACATACACTACACCAAAAACCACATACCATACACCTAAAACCTCATACCACATACCATACACCTAAAACCTTATACCACATACCATACACCCAAAACCTTATACCACATACCATACACCTAAAACCTTATACCACATACCATACACCTAAAACCGTATACCACATACCACACCAAAAACCACATACCACACACCTAAAACCTTATACCACATACCCTACACCAAAAACACATACCATACACCTAAAACCTCATACCACACCTAAAATCTTATACCACATACCACATACCATACACCAAAAACCACATGCCATACACCTAAAACCTCATACCACATACCATACACCAAAACCCACATACCACATACGGACCCATTATCCTATATAATTTCCCTATAGCATATTAATAGTCTTAAGAAACATCTATGTACCAATGCAGTGATTTCCAAGGCATGTGTTTGTTCATGTTTACCTTGACCTGGCGGCCGAGTGAGGTCACGTGACTCAAGCAACAGAAGGTCATGCAAAGTTCAGTAGGAGGTTGCATGGCAGTGCTTGCGTTTGCAGTCTGGGAATCAGCTGTTAAGGCTATGGGGTTGATTTTAATTGTTTGTCTGTTTGTCTTCTGTGGTTGTTGTTGTTTTTTTGTCTCTATTCTTCTCTCTTTTTATTGCTCTCTCTCTCTCTCTCTCTCTCTCTCTCTCTCTCTCTCTCTCTCTCTCTATCTATCTATCTATCTATCTCTCTCTTTCTCTCTCTCTCTTTCTTTCTTACCTCCATATACTCGTATGCGATATTGTATGTGTACGTATACACATACATTTTAATATTGTTATCATTATTGTCATTAGTAATAATAGTTGTATTAATAGCAGTGGTATAATCGCTATCGTGTACATTGTGATGTGTAAATACGACGTAGAGATAGAGACAGAGAGACAGTGAGACATATACAAAGAGACAGAGACAGAGGTACAGGCAGAAGCAGAGGCAAAGACAGAGACAGAGACAGGGACAGAAAGACAGAGACAGAGGCAGATACAGTGACAAAGTCTGAGATAGAGATAGATACATAGACATAGATGGAGACGGAGACGGAGACAAAACAGATAAAGGGGCATAGAGACAGAAAGACAGAGATACAGAGTTAGAGAAAGACAGAGATAGGGGCTCAGACAGAGACAGAAAGACAGAGGCACAGACAGAGACAGAAAGACAGATATAGAGAGACAGAAAGACAGAAAGATAGATACAGTGGCAGAGACCGATGCAAAAGCAAAGACAGAGAGACAGAATCAAAGAGAAACAGAGAGAAACAGATACACAGACACAGAGACAAGTGAATGCACTTACAAATACACCAAATGAGATTCTCCAGGATAAACAGAGTCACCAGAAGGAAAAGGAAAGAGACACACGAAGATTAGACAAAAGAGCGGGACAAAGAGAACACTGACAACATCCAGGCGAGACTTCCAACAACAAAATTCCAACACAGACTCTCCTTCTCTTCCCTCTTCTCCTTCCAACACCATTCCTTCTCTTTTTTCTGTCGCCTTCTCGAATATTCCTAACTTTTTTTTTTTTTAATCCACCTTCCCTTTCTCTCTGTTTTGTATTTCTCTGATTCTTTTATGTTCTCTCAATTTATTTCTCGTAGGAGTTGGAGTTGGGATAAAAACCGGACGTGATAATGGCCTAACCGGCATCTCCTTTCCTTCTGAGACTCCACGACCCTTAAAACTTCCTTCGGGCTACGACCTGAAATACGGCCGAGAAAGTGACGAACTGGCAACCCCTCCCCCCTCCCCTCTTTGCCATCTCCTTCCTCCTCCTCCTCCCTTTCCTCCCCCCTCCCTTCTCCTTCTTCCTCCACCTCCCTTTCCTCCCCCTCCCCTCTCTGTCATCTCCTTCCTCCTCCTCCTCCCTTTCCTCCCCCCTCCCCTCTCCTTCCTCCTCATCTCCCCCTTCTTCGCCCCCTCTTTCCTCCCTCTCTTCCCCCTTTACCCCCACCTCCGCTGTCTCCTGATTTTAGATTTTTTGTTGATTTTTTCTTATTTTCTTTTTTCGAGTTTAGAGAAATCATTTGCCGAAAAGAAAGGAAGAATGAGAGAGAGATAAATAGATAAAGAAAGAGAGAGAGAGAGAGAGAGAGAGAGAGAGAGAGAGAGAGAGAGAGAGAGAGAGGGAGAGAGAGAGAGAGAAAGTCAGAGACAGAGACGGAGAATTAAAGACTTAGAAACAGAGAAAAAGGGTGTGTGAGAGAGAATCAGATTAAGAGCAAGAGAAAGAGAGAGAAAGGAAGAAAGAAAATGAGAAGCAGAATTAGAAAAAAAAGGTGTGTAATGGGGTAAATTTTGAGAAAAGGAAGAAAGACAAAACGTTTGTGAGAAACAGCTTCCGACTTGTAAATGAGGCACGCAAAAGGACTAGCTGGCAACCCCTCACCGTCTTGGCCGGAGTGTCTCGAATTTTATGTTTTGTACATTTCTTTTTTAATATTTTTTATCGTTTTTATTATAATTTAGAGTTCTTCAAATATATTAATCTCTCTCTCTCTCTCTCTCCTTCTCTTCTCTCTCTCGTTCTCTCTCCTCTCTTTCTCTCTCTCTTCTCTCTCTCTTCTCTCTCTCTTCTCTCTCTCTCTCTCTCTCTCTCTCTCTCTCTCTCTCTCTCTCTCTCTCTCTCTCTCTCTCTCTCTCTCTCTCTCTCTCTCTCTCTCTCGCTCTCTCTCTCTCTTTTACAGTTTAATCATAATATTAAAAAAAAAAAAATCTACACCATAAACGAACAAAGCAAAATGAATGATAAACAAAAAGAAAAAAGAAAAAAGGAAAACGGGATTTAACGGATAAAGAAAACGATGCAGAAAAAGTGTGGATGTTTCTCGGAATTTCTCGATTTTTTCTTTCTGAAAATTAAATGGATAAAAAGAAGTCTATTTTCCACGAGTTCCTTGAAATACCTATAGAGTGACGTCATTTCTGTGACGTCATCAACAACTGTCATGTCTGCGGTTGATTTATTTCCGATAACCTTAGTGACTTCTTTCTTAAAATGAAAATAAGGAATATCTTTTAACTTTAGAATTACCTTTTTACATAATTTATAGATGAGATAGAACCAAAGAAAAGGAATAATAAGAAAGAAAGGGAAAAGAATATAAAATAAACACAAACTCGAACGCACAAAAGCCAAGTCTCCCCTGATTGGTCGAAAGAATATCAAGCGAAGCGCCTTGATTGGCCGAGCGGTGTTGGTCCATCGGTGACGTCACGAGAGGTCGATTGCAACATGTGACAGTCTGACATTTTATTCAAATCTCTTTTATTCAAGTTGAAAGCAGTCGATCGCGCGGGGATTCGATTGCCGGGTCGAGTGGGTCAATTTCCCTTTCGACAATGACGAGAGGAAGGTATGTGCGTTATATTCAGGGGAGTTTATAGCGAAATAAAGATACTCGATTTGTATGCGTTTATATACGTTTAGATTTTGTTTTTATACGAGATTGCATATAAAGGTATCTATTTTAAGTGTATGAGCATAAAAGATTTATGTGACTGGCCGAGAACGGTATACCTACAGTGAGAGAGAGAGAGAAAGAGAGAGAGAGAGAGAGAGAGAGAGAGAGAGAGAGAGAGAGAGAGAGAGAGAGAGAGAGAGAGAGAAGGAGATAGATAGATAGAAAAAGGGGGGAGAGATAGAGATAGAGAAAGGGAGAGAATGAGAGAGAGAGAGAGATAATAAAGAAAGAGAGGAGAGAGGGGGGGGAGAAGAAGGAGGAGAGAGATGTGAGGGCGAAGGATCATGGGTAGGAAGGGAAGAGGGAGGGGGAAGGGGGTGAGAAGAGAAAAGGAGAGAGGGGAGGAAGGAGGGGGAAAGGAAGAGGAGAAGAAGGGAGCGTTATGAAGAGAAGGGAAGGAGGTGAAGGGTAAGGTTAGAGGATAGAGGAGGGTGAAGGGAGATGGGGAAAGAGGAGAGAGGAAGGGGGAAGGAGAGAAGAGGGGAGAAGGAGGGAGCGTTATGAAGAGAAGGGAAGGAGGTGAAGTGGAAGGTGAGAGGAGAGAAGAAGGGGAGGGGAGAAGAGGAGAGAGGAAGGGGGAAGGGAGGAACGGGAAGAAGGGGGAAGGGGAGAGGAGAGGAAGAGGGTGAGAAGGGTAGAAGAAGGGAGGGTTATGAAGAGAAGGGAAGGAGGTGAAGCGGAAGGTGAGAGGAGAGAGGAAGAGGAGGGGGGGAGGGAGAAGAGGAGAGAAGAAGGGGGAAGGGAGGAACGGGAAGAAGGGGGAAAGGGAGTGAGAAGGGAAGAAGAAGGGAGGGTTATGAAGAGAAGGGGAGAGGGTGGGGGGAGGGGGAGGGGAGAGGAAGGGGATGGGGGTGAAGGCCGCGACCTCCAGAGCGATCAGGAGGTCACCAACCTACCCCCCCCACCCCCCTGTTACCACCCACCCTCCCCTACCTGATTTCTGTCTCGGTCTGTCTGTCTGTCTTACGGTTTCTCGCTTCTCGTTTTACGTTATTTGTTTTCTTTGTTGTTTGTTTCCTGTTTATTTGTTTATGACTCTTTTTTTCATTTCTTTTTGTTATCTCTATATCTCTCTTGTTTGTCTATTGATCTCTCTTTCTCGCTCTCTTTCTCTCTATCTTTCGTTCTTTACCTCCCTTATTCTCTCTCTCTCTCTCTCTCTCTATATATATATATATATGTGTGTGTGTGTGTGTGTGTGTGTGTGTGTGTGTGTGTGTGTGTGTGTGTGTGTGTGTGTGTGTGTGTGTATGTGTGTGTGTGTGTGCACGCTATATTTCCATATCCACGCTAATATTAATCCTTTAATGAAGCTATCTCTCGGTCTCTCTGTCTCTTCACTCACTTCCACGTCCTTACCTTTACTCTTTCCCGCCGCGTCCTTCGCGTTCCCGCTATCTCCACTTCTTATTGTTTTCTTCTTTCGTTTCATTCGGTCTTCATTCACTCGCCTCTTACTCCCCTCCCCTCTCCTACGCCCCCCTCCCTCCCCCTTGTCACTCTTGCCCTTCGACACTTCCTTGTTAGCGGCGCCTGCTTGGGCCGGGGGAGTCTACTCTCGCTCCTCTCTCTCACTAATCAGTTGGGCTATCTCTCTTTCTCTCCTTCTCTCTCTCTGTTTATTTGTACGTCGCTCTTTTTTCTATCTCTCTGTTTGTGTGCCTGCCTGTCTGTCTCTCTCGGTCTTTTTGTCTATCTGTCTGTATCTCTCTCTCTCTCTCTCTCTCGTTCTCTCACTCCTTCTCTCTTCTATCTTTACCTTTCTCTGATTACCTTTCTTGATTTATCTTGTTTTCGTCTTTGTCTCTCTCTCCATTTTTTTCTCTTTGTCTCTTATCTTTATATTTTTCATCTGTGTCTCACCTTTTCTCTGTTTATTTCCGTATTACTTTCTCTGGCATACTTTATTATCCGTGTTTATCGCTCTCACCATCATCACTATTATTTTAGCATTATCACTAATATCACTATTATACTATAATCATTATTATAATCATTAGCACTATGCATATAAATATATGATTGAGTTAATAACGATGAAAATGAAATGCAACGAGATATGAAAAGGAAGAGGGAGAGAAAAAGGGAGAAGGGGGGAGGAGGGAGGAAGATATTGGAGGGAAGAGGTAGGAGGTAGGGAGAGGAGAAGAAGAGGAAGAGACGTAGAAGAAAGAGGAGACAGAGGAAGGCGAGACAAAGGAAATATAAAACAGATAATGACGTCATTCTTGAAATCTTATTCATTCTTTTTACAATCTTCATTTTATTGCAATATCTGATTTACCATTGTTGTTACAATGAATGGTTACTGTTATGATAATAATGGTAATGGTAAGTACCTCAAGAAGGACATTTGGCGGACTGTCGGTAGACTTGTAGCATTTCCTCAGAGGAGTGGCTGGAAATCGCTTCTTGGAAGGAGAGTCAGAGAGGGGGAAGGGGGAAGGGCGGGGAGGGGAAGGAGGGGAGAAGAAGGGAGGGTTATGATGAGAAGGGAAGGGGGAAGGGGAAGGAGGGGAGAAGGGAGGGTTATGATGAGAAGGGAAGGGGGAAGGGGGAAGGGCGAGGGAGGGGAAGGAGGGGAGAAGAAGGGAGGGTTATGATGAGAAGGGAAGGGTGAAGGGGAAGGTGAGAGGAGAGAGGAATGGGAGGGGAAGAGGGAGAGAAAGACGGGGTAGGGAGGGGAAGAGGGAGAGAAAGGGGGATGGATGGAGGGAGGGAAAGGAGGTCGAGGGAGAGAGGGAAGGAGGGACAAAAAGAGGGGGGTAGGGAGGGAGGGAAAGATGGACGGAGGAAGGAGAAAAGGAGGGAAAAAGAGGAAAAGAGGGTTGGAGGGAAAGAGAGAAGGGGAAATGGCTACCCAAAAAGTGAAGAAAAAGGAGAGAGAGAGAGAGAAGGGGAATGTTTATCCAAAGTACCAAAAATAGTTATCAGAATTTTGATATGATGAGTAATGAAAAACAAAACGGATGGAAACATTTAATTCCAGGTCGCCAAACTGCTCTTCCGCCATCCCAGTCCTAATAACGACACGTCCTTAATCCAATAATTCCAGGTCGCGAAAAAGCTCTCCTGGTAACTCGTATCCCCATAATGACACCACACTTCTTTAACATCTTAATTCCGGATCACAAAAGAGCTCTCTGCAGTCCCATATTAACACTTCGTGCTCTTAATTCCGGGTCGCCAAAGAGCTTCTCCAGGAATACCAACAATTCACGCATTAATCCCCTAATTCCGGGTCGCGAAAGAGCTCCCATTCCCCATAACGACCGTCCAGGCCCTTAAATCCGTGTCCCGATAGAGGTCTCTCAACAACTCGGGTCCCAGTAACTACACTTCACGTCCTTAATCTCCTAATTCCGGGTCGTGAAAGAGCTTTGGAGCCCCCAATGATGTACGATAATTGCACATCCTGTAAGTGAAATGGATGACGTCACTCGAAGGCCCTCGTGTTTGTTTTTATGTTGTTTGTTTGTTTTATAGTAAAGGTCAATGTTTTTGTTTGACATCGCATTTGGTTGTTATTGTGAATTTGTTTGTTTTAGATGTTTGTTAACATTTCTTGTTATAGGTTTTGTTTCTGCTGTGTTCGTTCTTACTACTGTCCTGCTGCTATGACTACTACTATTACCACTAATGCTTCTACTACTACTACAACTCTTACTTGATTACTACAAATAATATTAATGATGAATATGGTTCCTGCTACCACTGTAGCACACTACAACAACAAAAACAAACACTTCTGACCTTAGCAAGACTTGTGTTGTTTTTTAGAGCTGAAACACAAACAAATAAATAAAAACAATAACACTCTTGATAACATTAATAATCATAATAATTATAATAATCATAGCAAATATAGTAATGATGATAAATCAGCCTAAATGACACAAGGAGAAAGCAATATTTCCTCCCCCAGCTGACGGCACCCACACCTTCCCCTCTGCGGTAATCAAGAGAACAGATTCGTGTATGGGTTTTGGGAGGAGGAGGGGGGAGAGGGAGAGGGAGGGAGAGGGGGAGGGGGAGAGTGGAGGGAAGGAAAGGGAGAAGGAGGGAGGGAGAGAGTGGAAGGTGGGGGAAGCATGAAGGGAGGGAGATCATGGAGGAAGGGAAAAGGGGAGAGAGAAGGAAAAGAAAGAGAAGAAAAAGGAAAAGGAAAAGGCGAAAGAGGAGAAGAGGTATGAATAGGAGAAGGAGTAGGAATAGGAGTAGGAGTAGAAGTAGGAGAAGAAGGAGAAGGAGAAGAAGGAGAGGGAAAAGGAGAGAGAGAGAGAGAGAGAGAAAGAATGAGAGAAGGAAAGAGAGGAAGAAGGTTAAGGAGAGAATGGAAAAATTGAGGGAGACACATTTTCCAATGGTCACATGTCACTTTTTCTGTGTGACTACGTGCTTGGGTGAAAACAGCTGTAGTCATACTTGTCACGTTCTGCCCCCCCCCCCCCTCTCTCCTCTCTCTCTCTCTCTCTCTCTCTCTCTCTCTCTCTCTCTCTCTCTCTCTCTCTCTCTCTCTCTCTCTCTCTCTCTCTCTCTCTCTCTCTCTCTCTCTCTCTCTCTCTCTCTCTCTCTCTCTCTCCCTCTCTCTCTCTCGTTCCCCTTCTCTTCTCCCAATATTAATAACGAAGCTAGTATTGCTCATAATAGATCGAACAGATAAACAACTTGTTAATGTCAATCACAAAAGAAGAGGATGAATTAAGGAAAAGCTTAAAAAAATAGCTAAGCAAAGGAGTTGGTTTTCGTCTGTTTGTCAACGTGGCTGTGTCCTCCCTGTCTGTTGGGTAATAAACAGCTTGCAATTGTTAAAAGGAATTGCCAGTCACTCCCACCACGCCTGTTTATCTGCCTTGCAACAGCAGGGTGCAGCAAATACGCAGGCAGAAATGCAAAAGATGTTTGTTATGTTTTTTTTTTTCTCGTATGTTACTGCACGAATTCGCCGCCATATTGGCACCCGAATGATCTCATTCATGTATATATATATATATATATATATATATATATATATATATATATATATATATATATATATATATATATATAAATATATATATATATACATATATGTGTGTGTGTGTGTGTGTGTGTGTGTGTGTGTGTGTGTGTGTGTGTGTGTGTGTTTAGTTTTCGACGCAAGCTTGTTCGTTTTCTTTCTGTTTGTTTCGATGTGGTCGTTCGTGCGGGTGATAATAGGGGTCCGATATGGTCGTCACAACGTATGTAGACTTTTTTTTTGGTATTGCATTATGGCGATTACGACGGAGGAAAGTATAGATATATTTGGGTGTTTCAATATGGCTGTCGCAATGCAGTGGGTTCGTGCATCTTTTGGGTGTTCCAACATGGCCGTCACGCCGAAAGAAACTGTAGAAAATTCAAATATTTCAATATGGCTGTTGCAATATAGAATAGTGTAAATCTATTAGAGAGATAATTTAGATGTTCTAATATAGTCGTCAGGCGGTAGGGGAGGTTTGTGAATATCTTAGGTGTTCTTATATGGCCGTCAAACCGTAAGAAACTAGATAATTAGGGTGTTCCAATATGTCGTCAGAAGGTTAAGCTTTTGCGGATCCGCTGGGTGTTGCAATATGGCGGCCACAACATAGGAAATGATTCAGTTGTTCACGTATGGTTGTTGCAAGGTAGGCGAAGGGTGTGGGGGGGGGGGGTTGGATGGTTGTTCCAAGATGGCTGTCGCAGTATAAATAATTGCGTATATATTTTTTATATGCAAAAGTCGTGTAAAAAGATTATTACACACAAAAAATAATAATAATGATAATAATGATAAACCATTAAGTGAATGATTCATCACACGTTATCAATAACCAATTAAAATCTCAGCTTTGCAAGAGTCGTTAAGACAAGTAAAATCATGTTAGAATTGTATAATTTCAAATATGGATGATCCAACGGTCACACGGTGAATGCTTTTTCAGGTTGAGCAATCTTGAGTTTATAAAGAGTTGATTTAAATCCAGACATCTTTATGATAATATTTGAAATGGTCGTCGAATTAATCTTGCCTATGATTTTAATGCGCAGACATTGTTTCTGCAACATGAAATAACTATTTAAAGGTGTTGTGAATCACAAGCATTATTCAATATCAAAAATGCAATTCGGATTTTGTTTCAACATTGCGAAGATTGGTGTTTCAAAGACATGGGAAGGGGAGGGGATGAGAAGTGGAGAGAGAGAGAGAGAGAAAGAGAGAGAGAGAGAGAGAGAGAGAGAGAGAGAGAGAGAGAGAGAGAGAGAGAGAGAGAGGGAGAGAGAGAGAGAGAGAGAGAGAGAGAGAGAGAGAGAGAGAGAGAGAGAGAGAGAGAGAGAGAGAGAGAGAGTCAATGTTATTTACGTGCGCTGCCGTCAGGTGTTTGCGGCAAGCCAAGGTCAAGGCCAGTGAGAGAGGAGCAAGGTTTGGGACGCTGCTCCCACCGCCACCGCAAGAAGGGAACTTCTTCCTTCTGCGAATGCCTTCGCTCTTGGTTTCTCTTTTTCATTTTTTCCTTTCTTTCTTTTTTCTAGTTTTCTAGTTTGTCTTCTTCTAGTTTTCTAGTTTCTCTTCATTTGTTTATTCTCCTTTTTCTTTTATTTTTTTCTGTCTTTTTTCTTTTCTTTCTTTTCTCCTTCCAGAGGGAGAGGGGGAGAGGGGAGGGGGAAGGGGGGGGGGAGAGGGAGAGAGAGAGGTATGCAGAACGAGAGTCCAAAAACCCGAAAAAAAAAACGAAAACCCAAAATGCCATATCCCCCAAAATTACGAAATCCCCAAACCCAAAATCCCAAAGTACTTAGATGCCCTAAATCCCATAATACCCCATTCCCCCAATCCCAAAATCCTCCCTCTCGGCGTTGCAGAAAGGCCGGAGCAGACTTAGCGATGACCTCACAATAGCTCCCGGAAACTCCTTCGTCGTATCTTGGGATATTTTTTTTTTTTTTTTTTTTTTTTGTGTGTGTGTATGTGTGTGTGTGTGTGTGTGTGTGTGTGTGTGTGTGTGTGTGTGTGTGTGTGTGTGTGTGTGTTGGGTTGTCTATATTTCATTTAATGATATTCATAGCTCATGTAAGAAGATTATTAAATCATCTTCATATAAACGTTGTGAAATGGATTTTAATGTTTCGGAAGTGTTATATTTAATATTTTGACTAGACGGTTAATACTGTTATGATCCACATTGTCCTCTTCCTCCTCCCCCCCCTCTCTCTCTTTCTCTCTCTCTCTCATTTATTACAAATATGATATACTGGTAACTATTGCTCGTATTACAATTCTTGTTTTCATTGTTATCATGATCATTATACAAAATTCATTGTTCTTAATTGGCATTAATATTGTTGATACTGACGCAGTAGAGGAGATGAAAAAAAAATAATTGAGAAGTTATTTTGTAACCCCGTGAAAACAAATGAATTTCGCTTCACTGCGCATGTGCAACCGCTCATTTCCTCCAAGACACAAACACGTCATATTTGCTAAATAACATCACAGTTTTTTTTTTCTCTCTCGCCAACAATCTATTATCATTCTCTTTCCTCCATCATCTGCTAAAATTAGATAAAGAATGACTCGGTTAAATAAAAAAGATATAATGTTTTTCGTTTTCCATGATTGATTCTGCCTGACCGCCGCCATCTTGAAACACCCACGCGAAACGTCCCACTTCATCACAAACGATGACTTTGGGACTTGAAAGAACCTTGGCCGGGAATTTCTGCATAGTGGCGTGTGTGTGTGTGTGTGTGTGTGTGTGTGTGTGTGTGTGTGTGTGTGTGTGTGTGTGTGTGTGTGTGTGTGTGTGTGTGTGGACATATGTCGGTGTGGGTGTGAGGATATTTGTGTGTTTTTGTTTTGTTTTGTGTTTCTGTTTTGTGTCGGTTCTTTGCATTATGTTTTGTGTACGGCTTTGCCTTTGTGTCTGTATGCTGTCATGTGCTTGGTTGTGTATGTATGGGTGTACGTATACGTATATGTACAGACTCAAATAAATGTGCATATG
>NW_028234444.1:14051994-14054494 GCF_977035675.1 Penaeus japonicus | reverse complement strand
CATAGCCGTTCATTTCCCATCATCATCATCGTTATCATAATCATTATCACTATCATTATCTTCCTCATCATCACCACGGCTATTATCATTATCAATAACATTACCACCATTATTGTCATTATTAATGCTATTTCCCCATTTCTCTTTATGATTTCTCGCCTTCCACAGGGTTAATTACTCTCTGGAAATAACTTACTCTAACGTGAAAACGAAAAAAAATGAAAAACAGAACGAGAGAACATTGACTACCGCTTTAGAAACTTCTGTTTTACACAAAAAAAAGATAAAAAAAAGATAAATAAATGATCGATTTGTGATTTCCGTCGATTACACAATCAAAAAAATAAATATACATGTATTTTTTAATGTATTTATGGGCACATATGTACCCACATATACACCCATACCCAATCCATACTTATACATGACTGCCTTCACCTCACGTCCCTTCTTCACTACCTCCTCAGTTTTCCTTTATCTCTCTTTTTTTTGCCTTTTATTCATTTTATTGATTAAATGCTGGATGATTATCTTTATTTTTCCCTCTCCCTCTCTGTCTGTCGGTCTGTCTCTGTCTCTTTCTCTCTTTCTTTCTCTCTCTCTCTCTCTCTTTTTTTTCTCTCTCTCTCTCCCTCTCTCTCTCTCTATCTCTATCTCTCCCTCTCTCTTCCTCTGTCTCTCCCTGTCTCTCTCTCTCTCTCTCTCTCTGTTTCTGCCATTCTTTCTCTCTCCCTCTGTCTCTCTCTGTTTCTGTCTGTCTGTCTGTCTGTCTCTCTCTCTCTCTCTCTCTCTCTCTCTCTCTCTCTCTCTCTCTCTCTCTCTCTCTCTCTCTCTCTCTCTCTCTCTCTCTCTCTCTCCCTCTCCCTCTCCCTCTCTCTCTATTTCCCTCTCCATCTCCCTACCTCCTTACCACTCCTACTCCCTCCCTCCCATTCCTACCCTCTCCCTCCCACTCCCACCCTCCCTATCCCCCCACTCCCCCTCGACTCCCTCCCTCCTATCGCCTCATTTACTAATTTTCTTTCCTCTTCCTCCCTTCGCAGGAAAGTGAGATCTTCACCCTAGCAAACCTAGACAATGGATGCATCAGGAAATTCATCGTGAAGAAAGTAGATGAGTCGGTGAGTAACTTGAGTGTGTTTGTTTGTTGTTTGTTCTTGTTGACGGTGTTGAGTTTGGTAATGCTAAGTATGATGATTGGAATGATAACGATAGTCATCATAATAGTAATGATGATGATAATAATTGTTGTAATATAGATTATGTTACTGCTAAGAATTATGATAGTAATAATGATAATAATGATAATTAGGATGGCGACAAGTATGATAGTAATTATAATAAGGAGACAAGTATTACTGAAAATAGGTAACAGTAATAGTGATGATGATGATAACTATGATTATCATCATTATTAGTATCTCTATTGGTATTATTGCTATTATTATTGATATTGTTAATATTGTTATCATAATAATTATTGTTATTATTGCAATTATTAGTATTGTTATTATTATCATTATTATTGCAATTATTGTTATTATTGATATTATTATTATCGTTATTATTATTATTATTATTAAGGAAGGAAAGTCTGATAGAGGTAGAGAAGGATGGAAGAGGGCAAAAGAAGGAGAGAAGGAGGGAAAGAAGGATAGAGGGAAGGAGGGAGGAAAGAAGGAAGAAGAGAGAGAGGGAGAGAGAGGAAGAGGGGAGGAAAGAGGGAAAGGAGAGAGGAAAGAGAAGGAGAGAGGGAAGGAGGGAAGGAGAGAGAAGGAGAGAAGAGGAGGAAAGAATGAGAAGAAGGAGAGAAAGAAGGAGAGAGGGAAGGAGGGAGGAAAGAGAAGGAGAGAAGGAGGGAAAGAAGGATAGAGGGAAGGAGGGAGGAAAGAGAAGGAGAGAAAGAGAGAAGGAGGGAAAGAAGGAGAGAGGGAAGGAGGGAGGAAAGAGAAGGAGAGAATGAGGGAAAGAAGGAGGGGAAGAAGGAGAGAGGGAAGGTGGGAGGAAAGAGAAGGAGAGAAGAAGGGAAAGAAGGAGAGAGGGAAGGAGGGAGGAAAGAGAAGGAGAGAAAGAGAGAAGGAGGGAAAGAAGGAGAGAGGGAAGGAGGGAGGAAAGAGAAGGAAAGAAGGAGAGAGGGAAGGAGGGAGGAAAGAGAAGGAGAGAAGGAGGGAAGAATGAAGAGGGAAGGCGACATAACCCGAGTGTGGCGTGGTTGTGGCGTGGCATGGCTGACGCTACGAGTCATTAACCAGTGCCCACGACCTTGCCTGAGGGGAAAAGAGGGGGATGGGGATGGGGGTGGGGGTGGGGGGGTACGCGGGAGGTCGTGTGGTCATGTGAGGGGGGATTGTAATGGGGTGGGGGGGGGGATAAAGGAGGAATTAAGGGGAGGGGGGCGAGGGAAGGGGGGGTATATGTGGGTTTGAGGAAGGGGGCTGAGAAAGTAGTGGAGGAGGGGGGAGGGGGGGTTAGGGGAGGTTGGAGGGAAAGGAGAGGGTCT
>NW_028234444.1:14041994-14046994 GCF_977035675.1 Penaeus japonicus | reverse complement strand
AACTGATTATGATGCCCTTTCTCTACTACATCTTTTGGAAAACATTTCATTATCCTATCTATTCAATATATATTCAATATATCCTTAAAGTTGAGACAAAAGGGTCTCGTCATTGAAACCCACTTGTGTGCCGAGAGATTCGCCATGAAGGAACGGGCAAATCCAGGGAAGCAAAAGTGGCCCCCGTTTTCTTTTCCTTTTTATTCGACCCGCGGAATTGAATTATGGGAAGCTAATTAAGGTTGTTATTCTTATTTATTTGAGGAGTTCTTGACGCTAAATTTTGACAAACTCAAATTAAATTTATGAATGATAATCTCGTACGTGCGACTCAGAAGGTTGGTAAATCGTGACGATTTAAATTGTCTGAGTATAACACATTTAAACGTTTTAGATAAATGTCCGATCATAACCGATCCGGACACACTATATATATATATATATATATATATATATATATATATATATATATATATATACACACATATATATTTGTGTGCATGTGTGTGTGTGTGTGTGTGTGTGTGTGTGTGTGTGTGTGTGTGTGTGTGTGTGTGTGCGTGTGTGTGAAAATTAAACCCAAACAAGGGAATCCCCGAGACAGTTTTAGTACTATTATTTTCTTCAAAATTCTTTTAATCAAGTGAAGTGTGAAGTGGTTACGTAATCGCCTTTGACGAAAATCCCGTCAGACGCATGGGCACCCGATCCGCTTGCATCTCAGGCTGTAAAGATAGATAGATGGATAGTTTAGGTGGATAGATAGATATATAGGTATATAATAAGATAGATAGATAGATATATAATAAGATAGATAGATAGATATATAGGTATATAATAAGATAGATAGATAGATATATAGGTATATGATAAGATAGATAGATAGATATATAATAAGATAGATAGATAGATATATAGGTATATAATAAGATAGATAGATAGATATATAGGTAGATGGAAAGAAGGATAGCTAAGTAGGTAAATAGATAGGTTGATAGGTCGATAGATCAATAGATAGGTAGATGGAAATGAAGGTAGGTAGGTAGATAGATAGATAGATAAATTAGTAAACGAACAAATCAATAGATAGATGAATAAACAAGATAAAGATATAGCAATTGATAGTTAGATAATTGATTAGTTAAAAAGAAAAGAAAAAAAAGTAATGTTCGAAAGTCCATGTTGAAAACGTGTAAATGTTAAAATATGTTAAAGAGGCATTTGAATATCGGATGTTTGGATGGGGCGAGGCGCGTGGGGAGGGGGAGGGGGGGAGGAGGAGGGAGGGGAGGGTGTGAGAGGAGGGAGAGAGGGGGGGAGAGGAGGGTGTGAGAGGCGTGAGAGGAGGGAGGGGAGGGGGGGAGAGGAGGGTGTAAGAGGGGTGAGAGGAGGGAGGGGATGGGGTGAGAGGTGGGGAGAGGAGGGGGTGAGAGGAGGGAGGGGAGGGTGTGAGAGTGGGGAGGAGAGGGGGTGAGATGGGGTGAGAGGAGGGAGGGGAGGGGGTGAGAGGTGGGGAGAGGAGGGGGTGAGAGGAGGGAGGGGAGATGAGAGGAGTGAGGGGAGGGTGTGAGAAGGGGGAGGGGAGGATGGAGAGGTGGGGCGAGGAGGGAGGGGAGGGAGGGGAGGGGTGAGAGGTGGGGAGAGACGAGGGAGGGGAGGGTGTGAGAGCGGGGAAAGGAGTGAGGGTAGAAGGGAGGGAGGGAATGTGAGGGATGAAAAGAGGTGGAGGGTAGGGAGTATAGAAAGCATATAAAGAGAAAGCAGGAGAGGGGTGAAGCGGGAGAGGGACTAAGTGAGTAGAAAGTAGATACGGAAAGAGGGAAGAGAGAGGGAAGAGAGAGGGAGACAGAAGAGGATAAAAGGAGAGAGGGCTTAGAGATCCCTCTCTAAGGGAGATAGGCAGAGAGAGGAAAGAGGTGAAAGAGAGAGGGAGAACACGGAAAGAGGGAAGAAATTTGCGAGGGGGAAGAGGGAGAGGGAGAGGAAGAGGGAGAGGGAGACAGAAAGAGGGAGACAGAGAGAGGGAGGGTGTGTGTGTGTGTGTGTGAGAGAGAGAGAGAGAGAGAGAGAGAGAGAGAGAGAGAGAGAGAGAGAGAGAGAGAGAGAGAGAGAGAGAGAGAGAGAGAGAGAGAGAGAGAGAGAGAGAGAGAGAGAGAGAGAGAGAGAGAAAGACAGAGATAGACAGAGCCAGAGGTAGAGATAGATAGATGGTTAGAGATAGAGATAAAGATAGAAATAGATAGATAGATAGATAGATAGATAGAGAGAGAGAGAGAGAGCGAGAAATGCGGCGATATGAGTCTGGTGTCGCTTTTGTGGGAGAAACACCGCGCATTGCTCTCTTCCGGTTCGCATTGTGGAGGCTGGACCGAATTACGCATTTCAGTTCGGACAATTTTTTTTATTGATTAGTTCAGTGCTCATTTTGCTCTTCGCGTTGCTTTGTTTGTTTGTTTTGTTTGCTTTTGTTTTCTTTGATTGTTTGTTTGATTTTCGGTGTTTTTTTCTTTCTTTATTTCTGTCTTTATTTATTTCTTTGCTTTATCTGTTTTTTTCTTGTTTTTGTTTGTTTTCGTTTTTTTTCATAGTCTAAGGTTTGTTTTTCCTCGTTTGTTTCTTTCTTTCTCTGTTTGTTTGCGTGATTAGTTGAGATATTTATTTTTTGACCTCTTTCTTTTAATTTTTCTTCTCTATCTATTCTCTTCTTCTTTCTTCTCCTTTTGCTTCCTCTTCTACTTGCTTCTTCTTCCTCCTAATCTTCTTCGTCATTTTCTTCTTTTTCTTCATCATCTATTTCTTCGTCTCGTTCTCCTCCTCCTCCTTCTTCTTCTTCCTCCTCTTTTTCTTTTCTCCTTCTTCTTCTTCTTTTCCTTTTCTTTTTCTTCTCTTTTTCTTCTTCTTCTTCCTCATTTTTTCTTTTTTTTCTTTTCTTCTTACTCCTCCTCCTTTTCCTCCCCCTCCTCCTCTTCTTCTTCTTCTTCATTAACTTCTTCTACTTCTTCATTAACTTCTTCTTCTCCTTCTTTTTCTTTTCTTCTCCTTCTCCTTCTTCCTCTTTTTTCTTTCTCTCCTTCTCTCATTCCTTAGTCCCCTCCCCCTTCCCCTTCCCTCCCTTCCCCTCCCCTCCCTTCCCTTCCCTTCCCTTCCCCTCCCCTCCCCTCCCCTCCCCTCCCCTCCTTAAGCCCGTAGAATACCAACAATAACTTGAGGAAAAAAATATTGAAAAAAAATATATATATGTACATGCATTAAAACTCCTCCCCCCCCACCCATATCCCCCTTCCCTTAACCTATCCTCATCCCCCCCACTTCTATCTCCCGCCTCAACCTTCCCCCCATCCCCCCACTTCCATCTCCCCCTCTCAACCCTCCCCCCCATCCCCCCCTCCCCATCGCACCTGAACGATGGGTTTTGCGACATACATTTCGCGGCTTCCCGGACAAACCCACCCATTTATCCGACTTCCGGTGTCATGGCGACCGTGAGTAGGGTCGGGGGGAGGGGGGAGGGTAGGGAGGAGGAGGGAGGAGGGGGGGAGGGTAGGGGTGGGGATGGGTGGGGTGGGGAAGGGAGGGGAGGGGAGGGGAGGGAGAGGGGAAGAGGGGAGAGAGAAAGAGTTAGGGTAAGGGGGGGAGAGGGGAGGGGTAAGGTTGAATGACAGGGGAGGGTGGGGTAGGATGACAAGAGAGGGGAAGGGGAGGGGAGGGCGTGATGTTGTGGCAGAGGTAGTTTACATTAGGAAGTGCCAGGGGACACATGCGCCATGCACCCCGACATGGTACGGGGAACCTGTGATGGGAAGGGAGAGAGAAAGAGAGAGAGAGAGAGAGAGAGAGAGAGAGAGAGAGAGAGAGACAGACAGACAGACAGACAGACAGACAGACAGACAGACAGAGAGAGAGAGAGGGAGAGAGAGAGAGAGAGAGCAGACAGACAGACAGACAGATAGATAGATAGACAGACAGACAGACAGACAGACAGACAGACAGACAGACAGACAGAAAGACAGACAGACAGACAGACAGACTGGAAGACAGACAGACAGACAGACAGACAGATAGACAGACCGATAGAATAAGCGAAAGACAGAATGAGAAAGAGAGACTTGCTGAATGGAAAAGAAAAGAGAGAGAGAGAAAGAAAGAGAGAGAGAGAGAGAGAGAGAGAGAGAGAGAGAGAGAGAGAGAGAGAGAGAGAGAGAGAGAGAGAGAGAGAGAGAGAGAGAGAGAGAGAGAGAGAGAGAAAACGTAGACAAAAATGAAAAACAAAAACAAACACAAAAACAAAAGGGGGGAAAAAAAAAGAAGAGAGGAAAAGAAAATAAAGATTATGGTGTTTTTAGTGAAAATGGGAAAGAAAGAATAGTGATAGTGATTATTATAGTGAATGTAGACTGTGAAAGATTGCACAAAGTGAATCGTTCATCAGTGTTTTTGTTGGGAATGTTGCATTGTTGCATTTTTGCTGTAAATGTTGCATTTTTTGTTGCAGTGTTGATTTTTATTTAAAAAAAACGCGAACCTTTTATGATAATGGTTTGTATTATATAACTTTACATTGTCCTTATCATCATTATCATCATGATCACGAAATGTTGTTATTATTATCCTTGTTTTACCATCATTACTGTCATTGTTATTTTTATCATCAGTTGTTGTTATTTTTATTATTATTATTATCATCATTGTTATCATTATCACAGTTAGTATCACCATCTCCAGTGTTATTATTATCATTGGTATTATTATTATTATTATTTTGTTGTTGTTATTATTATTATTATCATCATTTTCATTACTATTATTGTAATTATTTTTATTATTGTTATTATTATAATCATCATCATTATTACTATGGTTTTTCAATTTGTTTTTATCCTTATTTTTTAGAGCCACACGAATATTTTCACATGAATTGATATTATTATTAACATTAATGTAATTGATACCTTTACCGTTGTTATTTTTCTTGTGAATAATATTGGCATATTTTTTTTACA
>NW_028234444.1:14019494-14029494 GCF_977035675.1 Penaeus japonicus | reverse complement strand
TCTATATCTGTAACTGTATCTGTATATCTGTATCTATATCTATGTCTATACATATGTATGTATATAGCTATATCAGTATATCTATATCTGTAACTGTATCTGTATATCTGTATCTATATCTATGTCTATACATATGTATGTATATAGCTATATCAGTATATCTATATCTGTAACTGTATCTGTATATCTGTATCTATATCTATGTCTATACATATGTATGTATATAGCTATATCAGTATATCTATATCTGTAACTGTATCTGTATATCTGTATCTATATCTATGTCTATACATATGTATGTATATAGCTATATCAGTATATCTATATCTGTAACTGTATCTGTATATCTGTATCTATATCTATGTCTATACATATGTATGTATATAGCTATATCAGTATATCTATATCTGTAACTGTATCTGTATATCTGTATCTATATCTATGTCTATACATATGTATGTATATAGCTATATCAGTATATCTATATCTGTAACTGTATCTGTATATCTGTATCTATATCTATGTCTATACATATGTATGTATATAGCTATATCAGTATATCTATATCTGTAACTGTATCTGTATATCTGTATCTATATCTATGTCTATACATATGTATGTATATAGCTATATCAGTATATCTATATCTGTAACTGTATCTGTATATCTGTATCTATATCTATGTCTATACATATGTATGTATATAGCTATATCAGTATATCTATATCTGTAACTGTATCTGTATATCTGTATCTATATCTATGTCTATACATATGTATGTATATAGCTATATCAGTATATCTATATCTGTAACTGTATCTGTATATCTGTATCTATATCTATGTCTATACATATGTATGTATATAGCTATATCAGTATATCTATATCTGTAACTGTATCTGTATATCTGTATCTATATCTATGTCTATACATATGTATGTATATAGCTATATCAGTATATCTATATCTGTAACTGTATCTGTATATCTGTATCTATATCTATGTCTATACATATGTATGTATATAGCTATATCAGTATATCTATATCTGTAACTGTATCTGTATATCTGTATCTATATCTATGTCTATACATATGTATGTATATAGCTATATCAGTATATCTATATCTGTAACTGTATCTGTATATCTGTATCTATATCTATGTCTATACATATGTATGTATATAGCTATATCAGTATATCTATATCTGTAACTGTATCTGTATATCTGTATCTATATCTATGTCTATACATATGTATGTATATAGCTATATCAGTATATCTATATCTGTAACTGTATCTGTATATCTGTATCTATATCTATGTCTATACATATGTATGTATATAGCTATATCAGTATATCTATATCTGTAACTGTATCTGTATATCTGTATCTATATCTATGTCTATACATATGTATGTATATAGCTATATCAGTATATCTATATCTGTAACTGTATCTGTATATCTGTATCTATATCTATGTCTATACATATGTATGTATATAGCTATATCAGTATATCTATATCTGTAACTGTATCTGTATATCTGTATCTATATCTATGTCTATACATATGTATGTATATAGCTATATCAGTATATCTATATCTGTAACTGTATCTGTATATCTGTATCTATATCTATGTCTATACATATGTATGTATATAGCTATATCAGTATATCTATATCTGTAACTGTATCTGTATATCTGTATCTATATCTATGTCTATACATATGTATGTATATAGCTATATCAGTATATCTATATCTGTAACTGTATCTGTATATCTGTATCTATATCTATGTCTATACATATGTATGTATATAGCTATATCAGTATATCTATATCTGTAACTGTATCTGTATATCTGTATCTATATCTATGTCTATACATATGTATGTATATAGCTATATCAGTATATCTATATCTGTAACTGTATCTGTATATCTGTATCTATATCTATGTCTATACATATGTATGTATATAGCTATATCAGTATATCTATATCTGTAACTGTATCTGTATATCTGTATCTATATCTATGTCTATACATATGTATGTATATAGCTATATCAGTATATCTATATCTGTAACTGTATCTGTATATCTGTATCTATATCTATGTCTATACATATGTATGTATATAGCTATATCAGTATATCTATATCTGTAACTGTATCTGTATATCTGTATCTATATCTATGTCTATACATATGTATGTATATAGCTATATCAGTATATCTATATCTGTAACTGTATCTGTATATCTGTATCTATATCTATGTCTATACATATGTATGTATATAGCTATATCAGTATATCTATATCTGTAACTGTATCTGTATATCTGTATCTATATCTATGTCTATACATATGTATGTATATAGCTATATCAGTATATCTATATCTGTAACTGTATCTGTATATCTGTATCTATATCTATGTCTATACATATGTATGTATATAGCTATATCAGTATATCTATATCTGTAACTGTATCTGTATATCTGTATCTATATCTATGTCTATACATATGTATGTATATAGCTATATCAGTATATCTATATCTGTAACTGTATCTGTATATCTGTATCTATATCTATGTCTATACATATGTATGTATATAGCTATATCAGTATATCTATATCTGTAACTGTATCTGTATATCTGTATCTATATCTATGTCTATACATATGTATGTATATAGCTATATCAGTATATCTATATCTGTAACTGTATCTGTATATCTGTATCTATATCTATGTCTATACATATGTATGTATATAGCTATATCAGTATATCTATATCTGTAACTGTATCTGTATATCTGTATCTATATCTATGTCTATACATATGTATGTATATAGCTATATCAGTATATCTATATCTGTAACTGTATCTGTATATCTGTATCTATATCTATGTCTATACATATGTATGTATATAGCTATATCAGTATATCTATATCTGTAACTGTATCTGTATATCTGTATCTATATCTATGTCTATACATATGTATGTATATAGCTATATCAGTATATCTATATCTGTAACTGTATCTGTATATCTGTATCTATATCTATGTCTATACATATGTATGTATATAGCTATATCAGTATATCTATATCTGTAACTGTATCTGTATATCTGTATCTATATCTATGTCTATACATATGTATGTATATAGCTATATCAGTATATCTATATCTGTAACTGTATCTGTATATCTGTATCTATATCTATGTCTATACATATGTATGTATATAGCTATATCAGTATATCTATATCTGTAACTGTATCTGTATATCTGTATCTATATCTATGTCTATACATATGTATGTATATAGCTATATCAGTATATCTATATCTGTAACTGTATCTGTATATCTGTATCTATATCTATGTCTATACATATGTATGTATATAGCTATATCAGTATATCTATATCTGTAACTGTATCTGTATATCTGTATCTATATCTATGTCTATACATATGTATGTATATAGCTATATCAGTATATCTATATCTGTAACTGTATCTGTATATCTGTATCTATATCTATGTCTATACATATGTATGTATATAGCTATATCAGTATATCTATATCTGTAACTGTATCTGTATATCTGTATCTATATCTATGTCTATATCTCTATCTCTATCTCTAAGACCCTACAACTCACCCCTCCGTCTCAGACCATATCATGTCCCATTCAAATTCAACCATGACTCACCGCACATCAACCACAGTACAATGAATCCCTGTAACTCATCCCCTGTATGATGAATCCCCCTACTTCCCCTATGTGACCCCCAAGTGACCTCTATGTGACACTGATGTGACCCCTATGTGATCCCCATGTGACCCCTATTTGACTCCCAAGTGACCCCTATGTGACTCCCAAGTGACCCCCATGTGACACCGATGTGACCCCTATCTGACCCCTATGTGATCCCCATGTGACACTTATATGACCCCCATGCGACCCCTATGTGACCCCCATGCGACCCCTCTTTGACCGCTATGTGACCCCCATCTGACCCCTATAGGACCCCCATGCGACCTTTATGTGACCCCTCTGTGACCCCCATATGACCCGCAGGATGAGTCCCCAGCCGTCCCCGCGCCACTCGCCCGTGAGCCACCGCTCGGGCAACCTGAGCCAGCGCAGCTCGGTGTCGTCGGTGCGCAAAGGCATCCTGAAGAAGAGCCCTTCCTCTACCACCATCAACATGGAGATGGTGAACCTCGGCCTCCAGCAGAACGCGGCGGCCAACGCGGCAGCGGCGGCGGCGGCGGCGACCGGAGCCAACGCGGCCGCGGCGCTCAACGGGTATCATAGGACGCGGTTCTCGGATCCCTATGACGACTCCTACGTGCCTATGGACACGCACCGCTTCGTTAGGTAGGAAGAGGGGAGGGGGAGGAGGAGGAGGAGGGGGAGGGTGAGGAGGAGGAGGAGGGGGAGGAGGAGGAGGGGAGGGGTGAGGGGAGGGGGAGAGGGGGGAGGAGAGGAGGGGGAGGGGAGGGGGAGGGGAGGAGGGGAGGGAGGAGGGGAGGGGGAGGAGGAGGAGGGGGAGGAGGAGGAGGAGGAGGAGGAGGAGGAGGAGGAGGAGGAGGAGGAGGAGGAGGAGGAGGAGGAGGAGGAGGAGAAGGAGGAGGAGGAGGAAAAGTAGAAGTAGAAGGTGATATATATATATATATATATATATATATATATATATATATATATATATATATATATAGAGAGAGAGAGAGAGAGAGAGAGAGAGAGAGAGAGAGAGAGAGAGAATTTTGATTTTCTTCATTGCTATTCATGCACCTGAAACATATCTAAAAAAAGGTAGTTTCAAAAGCTCTGTAACATGATCTCAAAGGTATAATAGCCCAAAAGTAGCCAAAATAGCCAAAAAAATAGAACAAAACTAGCCCAGAGTAGTAAAAGTAGCCAATGTGAAGGAGAACATCAGTAAAAATAGATCGCTTTGTTTTATTGTTGTAGTTAATTATATCCTATTGTATTATCTGCGATTTTCTCTGTATTTTCTGTGTATTTTCTTTGTTTTTGAACCAATTGCTGTATCGTATTCTTATAAGCATTGTAGATTATACATTTCACTGCCTTTGATGTATTTTTTTCACAGTAAGTTTGATTAATTTATTTCACAAATTCTTTTCTCCCCTCCCCACCCACCCCCATTACCCTACCTTACCATCTGCTTATTTTATTCCCTTGGCTTTATTCCCTCTTTCGTATTTTCTTATTCTTTGTTCTTTGTCGTTTTTAAAAATTTTATTATTATCACTTTCTTCCTAATTTCCCTTTCTTTCTTTCTTTCTTTCTTTCTTATAATTCCCCCCCTCCCCACCCATACCCACCTGTATCAACCCTGATACCATCTCCACCCTCCCTCCCCCCTTCCTTTATTTCACCCCCTACTTAATGACCCCCATAACACCCTCTTACCCTCCCTCCTTTACCCCCACCCCCATTACCCCCCCCATCCCCCCTCCCTCACCCTCCACCCTAACCCCAACCCCCATCATTAACCCATCCCACCCCACCCCCTACCCTCCCTGACCCCCAACCCATCCCCCCCCCACCACCACCCATCATTCACCCCCCCCCAATAGCTCCCCCGACGGGCCGATCGGGATGACCCAAAAGTCCCTCGGAGGTCACCGGGTCAAGTTCATCCTGGAGACTGGCAAACCCGATCACGTGACCGGCTCCTATGACGACATCCGGATAGAGAAGATGGAGAGAGAGAGATTGGAGAGGATAGAGAGGTAAGAGAGAGTGAGAGTGAGAGGATAGAGAGGTAAGAGAGAGTGAGAGTGAGAGGATAGAGAGGTAAGAGAGAGTGAGAGTGAGAGGATAGAGAGGTAAGAGAGAGTGAGAGTGAGAGGATAGAGAGGTAAGAGAGAGTGAGAGTGAGAGGATAGAGAGGTAAGAGAGAGTGAGAGTGAGAGGGGGGGGGGGAGAGAGAGAGAGAGAGAGAGAGTGGGAGAGAGAGAGAGAGAGAGCGGGAGAGTGAGAGTGAGAGAAAGGGAGAGGAAGAGAGAGAGAGTGAGAGTGAGAGAAAGGGAGAGGAAGAGAGAGAGTGAGAGTGAGAGAAAGGGAGAGGAAGAGAGAGAGAGAGAGAGAGAGAGAGAGAGAGAGAGTGAGAGTGAGAGTGAGAGAGAGAGAGAGAGAGAGAGAGAGAGAGAGAGAGAGAAAGAAAGTGAGAGAGAAAAAGAAAGAGAGAGAGAGAGAGAGAAATAGAGATAGAGAGAGAAGCAGAAATAGAAATAGAGATAGAGACAGACAGAGATAGAAATATAGACAGAAAAATCGAGATAGAGACAGAGACAGCGATAGAGCTAGAGCTAGAGTGAGAAAGAGAGAGAGAAAGCCTTACTAAGGATGCAGAGGCATTGTAAAGTCTTGCGTTACTAACACAGCATGACATTTGCGGTGAAGGTCATTCAGTCACGTTACAGCATGATTACTTTTATGTGTCAGCTTGTGTCTTCATCTTTATTTTGGACAGGAAAGTTAGTATTATTTGTTTTTTGTTTTTCATTGTTTGTTATTTTATTTTTTTGATTATTTTATTGTTTACGAAATAAAATGCGCTACATCTTCACTTTATATGTTGTTGAGGATCATCATAATTTCGATGATAAATTAACGTTACAAAAATCTCCCCCAAAAAGTTTTTAAATTGTCATTTTTTATTCCTAAAATTTTGATTTTCTACCCTAGTTTCACGCATTTTCTCGTAGTTTCACGTATTTTGTCGTAGCTTCATTCCTTTCCCAGAGGTTCACGCACTTTCTCGTAGTTTCACGCATTTTTTCGTAGTTTCACGCCGTTCCTCGGAATTTCACGTAGTTTCTCGTGGCTTTACGTGGTTTCTCGTAGGCTCACGCACTTCCTCGGCACTTCTCGCATTTTCACGTATTTTCACATGTTAAGAAAAGACATACACGGTTATCAGATAATGAATAACACTATTGATGTTATTATTCAATACATTTCATGTAAAGAGGAATAATAGATAGATAAATAGATAGAGAAATAGATAGATAGATAGATATATAGGTAGATATATAGATAAATAGATAGATAGATAAATAGATAACTAGATATATAGATAGATAGATAGATAGATAAATAGATAAATAGATAACTATATAAATAGATAACTAGATAGATAGATAAATAGATAGATAGATACAATCACAATCACATTTTAGATTTTTTTTCGAATTAAAAATTTATCTAAAATTCATAAAAGTCATTACTTTTATAACATCACGTTATTTTGTAATGAAATAACATTTTCAGAACAGAACATCTCTTTCAGTTATTGAAAATTCTAAAGAAGAACAAAATGTTTTACTTTGAAAGACGAAAATTCTTTAAAATACTGTCGTTTTTATTATTGTCTTTGTTTTGTTTTGATAATTACTTTTTGTTTGTTATTAATATTATCATTGCTGTTTTTTTTTATAATCATTATTATTTTGTCATTGTTATCACCAGCATCATCACGATCACCATCCCCATTATCTTTTTCATCCTCTTCACTATCGTCACCACTATCACCATCATCACTATAAATTTCAGCTTCATCATCTTTACTACCGATGTCATCATCATATCACCATTTCATCATCAATTTCAGCATCCTATCAGCATCATCACCATATTCACTACCGATATCATCATCCTATCACTATCATCATTATGATTTTCACATCATCACCATCGTCACTGTCACAATTCTCACAACCCACTTCTATCATCATACTCACAATCATCATACCTTCATCACAAGCACCATACCTTTATCCCTATCACTATCATCATACCCCCATCATCGTCATACCTTAATCACCACCACTATCACTATACCCTCCTCATCACAACCACCATACCTTCACCACCACTATCACCATACCACCTAACCACCACCATACCCACATCACAACCACCATACCTTCACCACCCCCTCTATCACCATTCCCTCATCACAACCACCTTACCTTCCTCATCACAACAACCATACCTTCACCACCACCACAACTACCATACCTACATCACCACCACCAACACCATACCCTCCTCATCACTACCCTCACTATACCCCCTCCCCCCATCCTCAGAGGGAAAAACCTTGAGGTGACACATAACGATGGTGACAAAGGCGGCCGGAAGTGCCTCTTGTTCTGTGCCGCCATCTTGGTTCTTACCGGTTCTGTCATCGGCGCCGGCATGTATGGATGTGAGTAGAACCGGAAGTGTTTGTTGTTGTTGTTTGTATTGATTATTGTTGTTGTTGTTATTGTTATATACTTTTTAAAAATTATTATATACTTTTTTATATACTTTTCAAAAATTATTATATACTTCTTTTATATACCTATTTTAGTGTTTTTATTTCTTAATCTTTTAAGTAATTTAATGATTTTTATCTATATTCATTTAGATTTTAAGTATCCACTAGCTAGAAAGATGAATCCTTATCATGTTATTCATATCAATTAGAGGACATATCAACTAGAAATCAATTCATAATGTAATATTTTCCCCCAAAATTATTTCACTATTTACCAGCTGGAAAAAATATATATTTCAGAATATGAGTCAATCAACAGTTGATTTTGATATGTCATGAACGGAACATGATCACTTCATGCATGGAATTGTTTAGTTATTAGGAAGATACACTTTATCAATTCGATTAATCCATGAGAGAGAATTAAACTTTTTTTTTTCTCATGGAATCAATTTATTTGCTAGATTTTTCCCGTGTTATCAAAATCCCTATGATGATATTGGATTGTATTATCTTTCATTATCTCTCTCTCTCTCTTTCATCATTCAATAGTTTAGTTTAACGTCTTGTGTTCACTTATGCCTATCTCTATATTTTATTCGACCTTTAGAAAGATCATTTCAATATGTTATCTTTATATAATGCAATTTACATCATTTGGGGAAGTTATTACACTCTATAACATATACCTTGAATTACACTGAAGCTAAATATACTGATTTAATTATATAGCAGTTGATAAGATAGTTTTATGTTAAACAATTGCTTATCTTGATTAATTAATCAATTATCGATTCTATCTTGTGTTATTTGAATATTTAAGAATTATCTTAAAATTATTTTTTTACGATATTTATTATTTATAATTTTGTTAAGAAATGCTGATCATGATAATTTTGATACTATTCGTATTTGCTCACGTTATCTTTACTCTTATTTGATTATTCCCCTTACCAATTATTTCTTATTTCATCAGCCATCTCATCTTATCTTATTGATAACGCCTTATCTTATCTAGTAATATCCTTATCTCACTTAATCACTTCATATCTTATTTAAGTATCCCTTAACCATCTATCACATATCCTATTCAACGATCTATTTCTTATACAATGACCAACTTCCTCTCTCCTTATCTTATTTCCTTATTCAACGATCTATTTCTTATACAATGACCAATTTCCTCTCTACTTATCTTATTTCCTTATTCAACGATCTATTTCTTATACAATGACCAATTTCCTCTCTCCTTATCTTATTTCCTTATTCAACGATCTATTTCTTATACAATGACCAATTTCCTCTCTACTTATCTTATATCCTTATTCAACGATCTATTTCCTATACAATGACCAATTTCCTCTCTACTTATTTCCTTATTCAACGATCTATTTCTTATACAATGACCAATTTCCTCTCTCCTTATCTTATTTCCTTATTCAACGATCTATTTCTTATACAATGACCAATTTTCTCTCTACTTATCTTATATCCTTATTCAACGATCTATTTCTTATACAATGACCAATTTTCTCTCTACTTATCTTATTTCCTTATTCAACGATCTATTTCTTATACAATGACCAATTTCCTCTCTACTTATCTTATTTCCTTATTCGACAGCTAGACAGCTGAAACCACAGAACGACGTACAAGGAGCGAGTGGGCTGT
>NW_028234444.1:13996994-14014494 GCF_977035675.1 Penaeus japonicus | reverse complement strand
CTGAGGGAATAAATGTCACCGAGGGAACAGATTTCACCGAGGGAACAGATTTCACTGAGGGAACAGATTTCACCGAGGGAACAGATTTTACTGAGGGAATAAATGTCACTGAGGGAACAGATTTCACTGAGGGAACAGATTTCACCGAGGGAACAGATTTTACTGAGGGAACAGATTTCACCGAAGGAACAGATTTCACTGAGGGAACAGATTTTACTGAGGGAACAGATTTCACTGAGGGAACAGATTTCACCGAAGGAACAGATTTCACTGAGGGAACAGATATCACCGAGGGAACAGATTTCACCGAAGGAACAGATTTCACTGAGGGAACAGATTTTACTGAGGGAACAGATGTCACTGAGGGAACAGATTTCACCGAGGGAACAGATTTCACTGAGGGAACAGATTTCACCGAGGGAACAGATTTCACCGAGGGAACAGATTTCACTGAGGGAACAGATTTCACCGAGGGAACAGATTTCACTGAGGGAACAGATTTCACCGAGGGAACAGATTTCACTGAGGGAACAGATTTCACCGAAGGAACAGATTTCACTGAGGGAACAGATTTCACTGAGGGAACAGATTTCACTGAGGGAACAAATTTCACCGAGGGAACAGATTTCATCGAGGGAACAGATTTCACCGAGAGAACAGATTTCACTGAGGGAACAGATTTCACTGAGGGAACAGATTTCACCGAGGGAACAGATTTCACCGAGGGAACAGATTTCACCGAGGGAACAGATTTCACCGAGGGAACAGATTTCACCGAGGGAACAGATTTCACCGAGGGAACAGATTTCACTGAGGGAACAGATTTCACCGAGGGAACAGATTTCACCGAGGGAACAGATTTTACTGAGGGAACAGATGTCACTGAGGGAACAGATTTCACCGAGGGAACAGATTTCACCGAGGGAACAGATTTCACCGAGGGAACAGATTTCACCGAGGGAACAGATTTTACCGAGGGAACAGATGTCACTGAGGGAACAGATTTCACCGAGGGAACAGATTTCACTGAGGGAACAGATTTTACTGAAGGGACAGATTTTACAACGGAGACAGAATTCAATGCTAGATCAGATTTAAAGGAAAGAACAAAATTCATTGAGAGGAAGGTAAACACGGACTCTGAGAACTACAATAACTATAACAATTTATCCTTATAGTGCAGAGGACACTCAAAATACAGCTTAGTGACACCATAGATTATACTAGCTGACTTTAGAGTTTAGACTTCACTGAAAATACAGAATTACTAGATTGAACGAGTTCAGAGGTAGTTTAGGAGACGTTGGTGGAGGAAGGAGAAGAAAAACAAAAAAGAAAGAAAAAAATGGGCGGAGAGAGCAAAAAAAAAAAAAAAAAAAAAAAAAAATATATATATATATATATATATATATGTATATAATATATAATATATATATATATATATATATATATATAAATATATATATATATAGGTCCGTAATCCGTAAGTTAGATTGTACGAACGTATTTCAAATTACCATTTTTCAAAATTAATTTTTTAACAAATTCAGAAACAATTTTTGAAGTTTTTTTTTTTCTTTTTTTTTTTTACTTTTTTCAGATGTATTTGGGATATTTATTTTCCTTATTTTGCATTTTAGATGCGTTTTATAGTGCATAGACACAGTAGCAATAATATAACCTCACATATACTAAATGCAAATGCTTATCATAGACATAGAGAATACTTATACTTTATCGATATAAATTACAGATCATGATGGTAGAGATATTAATAGATATAAATTACAATTTGTGATGTCTCACCATGATTATTGCGTCTCATAAAGCTTACTCTGTGACGTCAGAAAGGAATTTGTGAAGTTGGATTATCAGAAAGGGACTTCGCATATAGTCTGATATGCAACGTTATGTCACAACATTGCGACGTCACCAAATTATAAAACGTCACTGTGTCAGTCTTACGTGACGTCACAATTTGCTGACGTCACATGACAAGAAAACGGTGACGTCATAATATCGTAAAATAGTCAAATCATGACGTGATCATTTCTTCGCCCTCCCTGACATCACGAAACACGAGGGGGAAGCCGTAAGTTCAGTGGAAAGGAAACTAATCAAAAAACAAAACAAAAATATTGAAGTTAATAACAAATACGAAAAAACAAGCACTAACAAACAAGTACACTGACAAACAAATAAAAACACTCACAAACCATAACAAAGAAAAAAACAAAGAAATCACATTGAATGAGGACATTAACAAATTAAACAAAAAATCCATGAGACAACAATGACAAGGTAAGTGTGTTGATGGACATTAACGAATATCACTGAACAAAATCACGAAAAAAATCACTCTTTGCACGTAGACACTCACGTCGTGTTTTTTTGTGTATTTTTTCCCGTTTTCTTTTACGAAACATTTTGTATCTGTATTTCTGTCTTATATTAGTTTGTGGTACGAATTCTTGTGTTTCCATTTTCTGTTTTATGGTACGTGGTACGGAATTTTGTTTCTATTTCGTATTCTTGTATGACATAGCTTCTCGTGTAGTCCATGTATTTCCTATTTTCTGTAATGAACTTGTTCTATTTTATGTAGTTTTGTGTCAAATAACTTTTTGTGTGTTTCTATTCTGTTTTCTGTTATATTTGTATTTGTTTCTTGCACGGTATCTTTATAGACAAGTGCATTCTTCTTACTACTAGATACTTAGTAATATTTGATTACATTATTAATTGCATATAAAATATTCCCATTAAGAAGAAAGAAATACATTTAAGGAAAATAAAGCAAGAAATTAATTTGTTTATCTACTATCTTCAGACAATTTTGGCTAAAGTGCCATACTTTTTCATATTATATTTACCAGTGCACACATTTATCGCATATCAAGATAATTCAAATGCCTTACTTACTAGGGCACAACTGCATTTCTCCCAAACCAAGATATCTTAATCTCGAACCCTTACTTCCAGAACCGGAGCCAACCACAACAACCACAGAGGTGATCTTACAAGCGAACTTCCAAGACATCCTGACACAAGTGGACGCTAGCCTGATTGCGATCAAACAGGAGTACGTAGGCGAAACGGAAACGGAAATCGAGCCTCCGTTCACCACCGACCCAGCAGCCAATCAGACTTCGAGTGCGGAAGGTACAGACACGGCGACCAATCAGGAGAAGGCCGATGTTGGGTCTACCGACGCGGCGACCAATCAGACAAAGGCTGATGCGGGAGTTACGGAGATTCCAACCAATCACACGAGTTCAGAAGATACGTCTACAGCCGCCCCAACCAATCAGGCACCCTCGACTACCACGACTGCCACTACGACCACTTCCACCCAGGGCGTCCCCGTCGACACTATTTCTGAGGCTTCGACCGCTGCGCCCACGTCCAGCACAGCCTCCACAGCGGCTGTGGAGCAGGAAGGCGACCAAGCTGGAGCAGGTGAGACTAGCAGTGAAGGCGGAGCAGCCGCAAGCGAGGAGGAAGTCAAATCGGCCTCTGAGGCGGCGGACACATCTAAGGAGCCGTCGGCGCCTGCTGAGGCTGACAGTGAGACCCACAGTCAAGAACCTACTGCCGCTGCCAATGCAACTGCAGCTGTTCCTGCCGAAGGGGAAGCGGAAACGAAAGAAGCCAAGGAGCCGTCCGAAGAAGACACTGATGCAAGCAGTGAACCAACAGCTGCAGTCGCTTCCGACGCCGTGGAAAAGACCGAGCCTCAGACCGAAGACCAGGGCACAGCAGTCGTCCAGCAGCAGTACCCGGACCTGACCAAACACTTTCCGGAGATCCACGTCTCGCCGGGAACGCGACTCGAGGACATCGCGCTGTTCACCAACTGGACGCAGAAAGTGCCGCCGGTGCAAAACATGTCTGCCGTGCGCGAGGGAGACTCGCCCGGGGACGTGCGGGTGCAAGAGCCTCAGGTTGATGACGTGAGACCCAATGAGCCTCGAACGACCTCCTCAACCACGATTACGTTAGCAACGACCACAGCTGCTGTCGTCGATACTAGCACGACGGAAAGCCCCGTGGCGAAGGCCGCCGAAGTCCCAGCTGCCGAGACTCCAGCCAACGCGACGGTCACTTACATCAACAATACTCAGGAGACCGAGCCGCCGGCGAAGACTGAGAAGCCGGTGGTGATAGTGACAGCGAACGAGACTGACGTCGCCAAGGCCGAAGGAGCCGACAGCCACCTCAACAAGGACGTCGTGATCGTGGAAGCCACTCCGCACGAGGACCCCCGGCCGGAGTGGACGACTCCTGCCCATGCCACCACGGCCCCTCCGCCTCCGCCTGTCTTCACCACGCCGACCGTCAAGCCCCCGGAAGTGCAGGTCAACCGCACCTCCGAGACGGTCATCATCAACACTGAAGTCAGCATCCAGGAGAAGAACGAGACCCACGACGCGGACGACACCCACACCCACACCCACACCCACACCCACACCGACGGCGACGGGGCGGCGGCGCAGGGCGAGAGCAGCGACGGCATACCCATCGACTTCGGCATCATCGCGGACACGAGCCTCGACCTCGGCACTTTACTGGGCATGAAGACCTCCTCCGAGCGGACCGAAGGCGACGCCAGCGCCCCACACCCGACCTCCACGTCCTCCGCCGAAGCCACAGCCGCTTCCCCGGCGACGGAGTCCCAGCCGCCCATCGCCGACGGGCAGGCTGCGGCTGCGGCTGCGGCGAACACTACCGCGGCGGCCGAGCCTCTGCCGTCGATCTGCGGGGAAGGTTCGTGTCTTGGCTATCAAACGTTGCTCTATATCAACAATATTCATACGCACTTTTGCAACATTTGAAGGAAACTCAAGGTGCACAAAACAGCTTACACGTAAGATAAAGAAGGCCACTTTCTTTGAGGTGTAAATGCCAACGATCAATGAAAGAAGTAAACACTCCTTAACACTATTAGCAGCCACTGACACATGTACACTCTCTTTCCTTTTAATTTCATACCACGAGCACCATTACTTCCTTTTTTATTTCAGACGAAATCCTCCACAAAAAAAAACTTTATTTCAGATAAATCCCACCACAACCCCACTCATTAAAAGAAAAAAAAAATATTTCAGACGAATTCCACCGTAAACACTTTTCTTGTCAGACATATACCACTCCACAAAAAAAAACGATTTTTTTCTTTCCATTTCAGACGAATTCCAGTGCGTTTCGGGCTCGAGTCCCAGCGGGATCTGCATTCCCAAACTCTCGCGCTGCAATTCGGTTCGGGATTGCTCCGACGGGTCAGACGAGGAAGGGTGCATCGAAAACCAGTGCTTCGGAAACTTCATGGTAAGAATCGTTTGTCGGAGGTCGTGCTTGACATTTTTTTTATTTTTTATTTTTTAATAGATAGGTAAACACATATGTAAACAGATTGATAGGTTGATGGATCTGTAGTTAACCCGATGGATGGATTTTCGTTATCGTCGTTATGTCTTGCCTCCTTACCTTCGTCGCCATCTCCTTTCCTTCGTCACCCCTATTGTCTCGTTGCCTCATCCCCACTATTATTGTCTCTTCATTGTCTCCAGTGCGCCGACCACGAGTGTCTGGAGCGGCGATTCGTGTGTGATGGCGTCAACGACTGTCGGGATGACAGCGACGAAACCAACTGTGGTAAGTTTTTTCGTTTTTTTTCTTCTTCTTTTTTAAGCTAATTCGTTTTATATTAGTTCGTTTGTATGTATATATTGTACTCATCCCCTTCCCCCTTCTCCTCTTCTTCTTTTTCTTTTTTTAAGCTAATTCGTTTTATATTAGTTCGTTTGTATGTACATATTGTACTCATCCCCTTCCCTCCCCCTTCTCCTCCCCCCTCCCCCCTTACTCCAACCCATCCCCCTAACCCCCCCCGCCCCCCTCAGACTCATGGACATGCCGCGAGGACGAATTCCGGTGCGGTGTCGGCGACGGCAGGAGCAGCTCGGAATCTCCCTCGCCCGCACGCCCGACGCCCTGCATCCCCGAGAGCCTGCGCTGCGACGGCCAACCGGACTGCAGCGACCACTCGGACGAGCTCAACTGCACGGAGTCCTGCGCCAGCGACTTCTTCAGGTGTCCCGAGGGCTGGTGCGTGCCCCTCGCGCGCACGTGTGACGGCCGCCCGGACTGCTACGCTGGGGAGGACGAGAGGCACTGCGGTGAGTCGGGGCGTGGCTGCTGCTGTGGGGGTCTTTTTTTTCTTCTTCTTCTTCTTTTCTTTTGATTCGGTGTTTTATCTTTGTTGATTTGTTTTATGGTTTCTTTTTGGCCTTTTTAAGGTACTGATTCGTTTTTTTTTTTTTTTTTAATTGTTTTTTTTTTTTTTTTTTTTTTTTGTATAGATTCGTTTATGTTTGAATTATTATTTTTTTCTTTTATTGATTAATTTTTTTCCCATCAAAAAATCTATTTTATTTTCTGTTTATTTGTTCGTTTGTTTTTTTAATGATTCATTTTTCCCCTTTAAAAAAATCGATTCGGTGTTTTCATTTTTGGCCTTTTAGAAAGTATAATTTTTTTTTCATAAGTTTTTGTTTTATTTTTGGCTTTGAGATTTGACATTAGCTTGTGTTTTTTTTCACCTTCCTTATCTATTATATCTATTATCATTGTTATCCACTATCCCTCCATCATATATTATGCTACCAAAACTTTGCAAACCTATCTCATTACCTCAATAACATTCAACTTCAATAGAAAATCCCTCCTTTCTCATTAACCCCCCCCCCTCCTCACCTCCACCGAACTGACACCCTCCCTCCCTCCCCCCCTCCCTACCCCAGGTTGCGCCGGCCTTGACGAGACGGCGTGCCACGTGGGCGGGTGCGTGCCAACCTTCCAGCTGTGCGACGGGCTGCGACAGTGCCAGGACGGGTCGGACGAGTGGAACTGCCTTCGCATCGATAACGCAACTAGGCAGCTGGAAGTCAGGTAGGTAGGAAGGGAAGGGTGTAGTACAAACGCGGACACGCACACGGACCTAGTAATAAAAACTATTCTGACTCATCTAAGCAACATTCATCCGCTCTTAATCCCCCTCCCCCTTTTCTAACTTCTCACCCCCTCCCCATCCCCCACCTCCTTCTAAATCTGAGTATGACTCATGAACCGCTCCCCATCCCCCCCACCCCCCTTCTAAATCTAAGTACGACTCATCACCCCTTCCTCTTAATCCCCCCACTCCCTTTCTAAATCTAAGTACGACCTCTAACCCCCTCCCCATCCCCCCCAACCCCCTTCTAAATCTAAGTACGACTCATAACCCCCCTCCCTCCCCCCACAGGAGCGGGAAGAGCCGATGGGCAGCCGTGTGCAGCGAAGGTTGGACGACCCAGTGGAGCGACCTCGTCTGCGCCCAGCTCGGTTCTAACGTCTCGGTCAACACGAACCTGCTGAAGGTCGTGGAGCCCCTGGGACGCCCACGAGTAGGACTGTCGCCCAAAGCCTCCGCCTTGGCCTTCACGCCCCTGCAGTTCATTCTCAATAGCGACTGCTCGTCCTCCGACAAGCTGGTGCATCTGGAGTGCGAGCATCATGGTAAGTTCGATGCGGGTTCGAGTAGTGAGCCTTTTTTCTTTTCTTTTCTTTTCTTATTTTTTTCTTTTTTTTTCTTTCTTTCTTTCTTCTTCTTAGTCTTCTTCTTTGTCTCCTTCTTCTTCTTCTCCTTCTTCTTCTTCTTTTTCTCCTTCTTCTTCTTCTTCCTTCTTTGCTTCTTCTTTGCTTCTCCTTCTTCTTCTTCTTCTCTTCTTCTTCTTCCTTCTCTCTTCTTCTTCTCCTTTTTTCTTCTTCTTTTTCTTTCTTCTTTTTTCTTCTTCTTTCTCTTCTTCTTCTTTCTTCTTCTTTTCTTCTCCTTCTTTCTTCTTCTTCTCTTCTTTCTTCTTCTTATTCTTATCATTCTCCTTCTTCTTCTTCTTCGTCTTCTTCTTCTTCTTCTTCTTCTTCTTCTTCTCCTTCTTCCTCTTCTTCAACTTTTTCTTCGTCTTCTTCTTCTTCTTCTTCTTCTTCTTCTTTTATGAGGCGGTGGGGTCTTGTTGTTCTTCTTTTGTTTGTTGTTAGGGGTTTGTTTTCGCCGTGATCATTATCCTCGGCTTTATTGTCATTATCATCCTCCTGCTTCTCTTCCTTCTTCTCTTTGTCCTCCTCCTTCTCCTCCTTCTACCTCCCCTCTAACTTCTAGTTCTCCTCCTTTTCCTCCTCTTCCTCCTACTCCTCCTCCTCATAATCATCATCATTATCTCCATCACTATCATCAGTTGTAATATACTTATTGTAATTATCAACCTCATCATTATCATTAGTTGTATTTTCATCACTACCATCACCCCCATAATCCATCATCACCATCACCACCACCCAAAGTCACAATCACAATCATCATCACTACCACCCCCACCCCCTCCACATAACCACCACCATAACCACCATAACCACCACCATAAACCACCACCATAACCACCATAAACCTTCCCCCATCCCCCCTCCACCACCACCATAACCACCATAAATAAACCCTCCCCCTCCCCCCACTCCCCAGCGTGCGGTTCCTGGGGCGAGAGGAAGGGGCGTGAAGGGCGTGAGGATGGCGAGGAGGCTCAGTGGCCCTCCCTCGCCCTTCTGCAGCGTCGGGGGGCGGGGAACAGCACCCTCCCGCACGCCCACGCCTGCACCGCCTCCATCGTAGCGCCGACGTGGGTGCTGGCCGCCTACTCTTGCCTCTCTTCCAAGTGAGTCTTTTTTTTTGCCTTTTTTTTTGCCTTTTTATATTGTGTTTGATTGGCTTTTTTTTATGGATTTGTTTGTTTATTTTTTTTTGTGGTTTGTTTCTTTTTATTTGTGATAATAAATATAATGATGACAATAAGGATGACTATGATGATTGATGATGATAATGACAATAATGATAATGATAAACACATTACAAAAATTCAAGAAAAAACAACAACAACAACACTACCACCAATACCAACAACAAAAAAACAACCACACCAAAAAAAAAAAAAAATATGCCACCTTTCCCTAACCTCCCCTTCTACCTCCCCCTCACCCCCCATCCCCCTTACCCCCATCACCCCCTATCACCCCCCTTACCCCCATCCCCCCTTACCCCCCATCACCCCCCTTACCCCCATCCCCCCTTACCCCCCATCCCCCCTTACCCCCTTACCCCCCTCACCCCCCTCACCCCCCCTACAGAATGTACGGCCTCGAGGCATCCACGTGGGAACTGGTCACGGGACAACAAACGCAAGCCGACCGACAGCACAGACAAGTCGCCAAGCTGTTCCCCTTCCCTGGAACCGTGCGAACCGGAGGCCTATGGACGGGCGACGCGGTTCTACTGAAGCTCGAGGCCCCGCTGGTTCTGGACCGGGCGGCGCAACAAGTGTGTGTTCCGCACGACCTGCCGGAGACGAACCATACTTGTGTCGTGGCCGGATGGACCAGGAGTGAGTGCGCGGTTCGCTTCGTAGGAGAGATAATGAGAGATAGATGGATATAAGGAGAGATAGGTGGATATAAGGAGAGATAGGTGGATATAAGGAGAGATAGATGGATATAAGAAAGATAATGAGAGTCAGGTGGAGGTAGATAGATTAAGGAAAGATAGAAGAGCTTAAGGAGAGATATAAGAGAATAAGGAGAGAGAGATGAGATCGAATATATAAAATGGATGGTAGATGGATTAAGAGAGAGATAGAGATAGATGGATATGATATGATGAATGGACAAAAATGATTAATGATAAGATCATAACAAAATTCAATGATGATGAACAACAAAAACACTACCACCAATACCAACAACAAAAAAACAACCACACCCAAAAAAAAAAAAAAAAACACACACCCCCCACCAACAAAAAACCTCCCCCTCACACCAATCACCTCTCACCCCCCCCCAACACCCCCCAACACCCCCCCCTACCAGAATGTACGGCCTCGAGGCATCCACGTGGGGACTGGTCACGGGACAACAAACGCAAGCCGACCGACAGCACAGACAAGTCGCCAAGCTGTCCCCCAAACCAAACCGTGCGAACGACGGCTACGGAGGGCGGAACGCGGGTTCGAACCGTCTACTGCCGCTGGTGACGCGACCGGGCGGCGCAACAAAGTTGTGTGTTGTTCTGTACCTGCCGGAGACGAACCATACTTGTGTCGTGGCCGGATGGACCAGGAGTGAGTGCGCGGTTCGCTTAGAGTGAGAGATGACTGAGAGGAGATAAAGAGGAAGGATAGATAGATAATATGAGATATAATAGATATATAAAGAGAGATAGATGGATACAATTTATATATATCTGTATATCTCTCAATCTATTTATCTATATCTATCTATCTATATCTATCTACCTATTTATATATATCTTTATATATATTTATATATATCCTTATATCTATCTATCTATATCTATATCTACCTACCTATTTATATATATCTATATATCTCTCAATCTATTTATCTATATCTATCTACCTATTTGTATATCTGTATATCTATTTATCTATATGTATATATATATATATATATATATAGATATATATATATATATATATATATATATATATATATATATATGATTATTATTAGTTAAGGAAATGCAAAAAAAAACAAAAAAACAAACAAACAATAGATTTAAACAGTAACTACATACATACCTATATAAAGAGATAGATGATTCATTACGTACCCTAACCCCCCCCCCCTTCAACCAACAGACGAGGCAGGACAGAGCCAGTTCTTGCACCACCTGCCAGTGCCAACGCTGGGGCTCGACGCCTGCAACAGCACGCATTATCTGGGTCGACTGAACAACGCCCACACTTGTGTCGGATTTAGTGACGCCCAGTACACGCCCTGTCATGTAAGTACGGGGGGAGGGAGGGAGGGAGGGAGGGTGGATTGGGAGGGTGGGGTGGGGGTGGGGTGGATTGGAGGGGTGGGGGTGGGGGAGGGGGGGATTATAGGGGTGTGGGGAGGGGAGTAGGGAAGGGGACAGGTGCAGGGTGTGAGGCGGGTGGTGGGAGGGAAGAGGAGGGTAAGGGAGGGAAGATGAGGGCCGTAGGGAAGGGGTAAGTAGGGGGGGGGGCGAGAATTGAGGGAGAGAGGGGGGTTAGGGAGGAAGGAAAAATGGAGGGAGGAAACGGAGTGAGAAAGAGAGGGAGTGAATGAGTGGGGGAGGGAGGGAAGGCGATACATACATATATATATTTTTTTTCTTTCTTTCTTTCTTTCTTTCTTTCTTTCTTTTTTTTTGTGTGTATGTATGTATATATATATACTAACCCCGCCCTTTGCCCCCCAGGGTGACGAGGGAAGCCCCCTGATGTGCCTGGTGGGCGGCGTGTGGCGTCTGGAGGGCCTGTTCTCCCACCACGCCCGCTGCGACCCGGCTCGCCACCCCGCGGTCTTCACGGCCCTCCACGCCCTCCAGCCGTGGCTCAGCAACACCATCGGCATCCAGGAACGACCCGCCGAGGCGCCTGCCACCACCACCACCACCACCACCTCAGCCACGACCACAACAACCACGACCACAACGACGACCTCCACGACCACCACGCAGAGTCCCGGCCAAGTCGTCGCGTCGGCTGACTCCTCTTCCTCCTCCTCCTCTGCCTCTGCTTCTCCAGCCTCCTCCTCCTCCTCCTCCTCCTCCTCCTCCTCTTCCTCTGCCTCTTCCGCCCCGAACGCCACGAACGCGGAGGAGATCTTCCTCTCGTCCCCCGGCAACGCTCCGCTGGCGAGAACCTAGCGTCGCGGGCGGGCGGGCGGGGGGCGGGCGTTGCGAGGCGTGCCATATGTGCTAGACATAAACGTGCTATATAAAAAGGGTGTTAAGGATCATACGTGTTATACGAGGGAGAGGAAGTGGCGAAGGAGAGGTTTGGCATCCTGGTGTCGTTACTGTGATCACAAACTTGTTATATCTGTAGTTTAGGAGGAAAGAATATATTAATTGAGGGATTGATAGATTTTACGAAGAGGAGGAACAGAAACTGCCTCAGTGCCTTATATGAAAGAAATTGATATCTAGAAATTAATATACATACTGATAATGACTCTTTTTAGACAGTTGGATTTTTATCATTATCATTATTACTATTATTATTATTATTATTATTCTGTTCAATATTTTCTGTCAAACGGTGCCTGTAAGTCCTGTCAAAGAGGGTGTTTGACAGGGACTAAACGGACGCAAAAGTTGACTGAGCATTTATGAGTGCTATTCGGCATGTTGCACGAGACGAGGTTGAAGAGGAAACAAGGCAGACTTACGTTTTCTTTGATGAAGTCGAAACAATGACGTTTTCTGTGATGGCGGAAAGGTTGTTGTGGATAAAAAAAAAAAAGTTTTACGCTTTCTGTGATGAAGTGAATAAGAAATGAGGAACTATTTCTGTGGTGAAGAAAAGTTAACATTATAGTGAATGAAATAAGACACGAATGAAAGACACCGACTCAATGATGGAAACGTAAAGACATTTTCTATAATACGTTAAAGAAAATGGGAATTTACCAGAAAACGTCTTTACAGTATGATCAGCGAAGCAAGATGTTTGACAGTGCGAATAAGTCTATTACAAACAAGAAACACACAATAAGAACCATGTAATCAGACTATATTCAGCATAAGACAGTGGTGATGGTGGTTATATGAATCCTCGTAAACAAGATGGCGGGCAGAAGGTGCTTCCTTCTAGAAGTAAGGATATCTCAGTGGCACATTGCCATGGTCAATTTATATTCAGTATATTCCAATCATTATTACAGTGTCGCTTTTTGTACTTTTTTTTCTCTCTCTAACCAAATACAAGAAAGTATGGTTAACCTCAATAATACGTGTCTGTATACATACATACATACATGTATGTATGTATGTATGTATGTATTTATAGATGAGGTGAACTCTAGCATGCCTTCAGTTACAGGTGTTGCATTTATCTTGTGCAAGTTGAATATGTTACGAATCGCGGGGTGGTTGTTAGCGAGGACCGAAAGCTTTATCCTAACGGGTAAGATGAAGCGGTTAGTTAACTACTATGTAGGCAGTGAACGAGAGAAACAAATAGTGTACTATTTTGAATGATACCCTCAAATAGGTAAACAAGCAGTCAAAATAGGTTTCTGGAAGGAAATTGGTGATAGAGAATTAACGATGATAGTTAAAATGGAAAGAGGAAGAGAGGAAGATTGAGAGAGGCGATATGATGAAAATTATCTAAAAGCACTGATACGAGAAGAAAAAAAATATGTGTATGTGTGTTATAGGATGTTAATAGGAAGGTCTGACTTCCGTAGATGGAGGGGAAGGAGGCAGACACCTTGTAAGACAGCTAGACAGGACTTATCCATTATCCTGTCTAATCATTTCCCATGTTGTGCTCAGTGTTGTACATAGTCGTGTATAGAAACCAGGATTATTAATAGTCCCCCCTCTCCTCTTATCTCTACATACACCTCCCCACTTTCCTTTTTTTTTTTTTTTGGAGTAACTGAATTCTTATTTGAAGATAAAATGATCGATTTTATGCATTAAACACTTGATAAGTGTAACGAACACTTTTTGTTTTTTGTTTATTTGATTTCTCTAGTTTGTTTGTGTGATAAAAAAAAGTGATGCAAGGAAATAATCTAAAAAAGTCTTGCGTATATGTGAGGAGCTCAACTACCAAACACAAGACATAGGAGTTTGGACCTTAGAGAGTAGCTGCATAAGACCTATAATCTTGTCCTCCGTCAGTATTTTCGTCAGCGTCTCATTATAACTTTGATTAGTGTATTGTGTCCTTTGTATTATATTGCACTCATTGTTAACTGTCTTATTGTTTACTATAATTTATTGAAATCATCTGCGTAATAATGTGATTGGCAACTTTTCTTTTTCTTTTTCCTTCTTCTTGTTTTTTTTTTTCTTTTACATTATTCATCATCATCATTTTAGCGTTAATTAACTATGAATCTGTTATTATTTAGAACTTTATGTATATATATGTATACAAGTTCTATACTAACCAATATGATAAAGAAGGCGGAAAAAAAATAATTTGAAAGGAGATGTTTTCAAAGAGATTTTCTTTACTAGAAATCTTTGGTTATTTTGATAAATTCTCCAATTAAAATTAAAAGTGACATTACGCACCCTCTCATCCCATGCTATTAAGACAAAAGCTAATCAATTTCGGATTATCATAACAGAGTATCGATTATTTTATGTCTTCCGGAACATAGTTTCCTTTTTCTTCCATTTTCAAAAAAAGTCTTCTAATTTTTCTCTCATATATTTTCCCAAATTTCTTATAGTTATGTTACCGTATTATTGTTGTGAGAAGAAAAGAATTAGTGGAAAAAAAATGAACACACAGAAAGGTCTTCCAAAAAATGTTTTGAATATATTAAATATATTTTCTTTTTCATAAACTTTTTTTCTTCACAAAGGTTGTATTATAAACTCTTCAAATGTATCTTTTGTTGTGAAACCTTTTCCCAATAATTGTTACTATTTTTAAACATCATTTTTCACAACGGTTGTATGAATCTTCTTATGTGTCATTTAAACTTTTTTTTTTTCTTCGTAAACATCTTTTTTCTTCCCACGACGGTTGTATAATCCTTTATTTACCTCTTTTTCCACCCTTCCTCTTCATCCTATCTCTGTCCTACCCCCCCCCCCCGGCCCCCTCCCCCCTATGTATCCAATCTTTACCCATCCCCAATCTCTGTATGTCCATCCAATCCCCTTTTTTTCAACATAGCCAGTTTATATCCAATCTATCTTCCAATTTATCCAATTGCAAGCCGAACCCCAATTCTACATATCCAATCTCTATCCAACCCACCTTATTCTTTGTATCCTCCAATCCCCTTTCCTACGTATCCTCCAATCCCCTTTCCTACGTATCCTCCAATCCCCCTTTCTACGTATCCTCCAATCCCCTTTCTACGTATCCTCCAATCCCCCTTTCTACGTATCCTCCAATCCCCTTTCCTACGTATCCTCCAATCCCCCTTTCTACGTATCCTCCAATCCCCTTTCCTACGTATCCTCCAATCCCCCTTTCTACGTATCCTCCAATCCCCTTTCCTACGTATCCTCCAATCCCCTTTCCTACGTATCCTCCAATCCCCCTTTCTACGTATCCTCCAATCCCCTTTCTACGTATCCTCCAATCCCCTTTCTACGTATCCTCCAATCCCCTTTCCTACGTATCCTCCAATCCCCTTTCCTACGTATCCTCTCATCCTCCAATCCCCTTTCTACCTATCCTCAAACCCCCTTTCTACGTATCCTCCAATCCCCTTTCTACGTATCCTCCAATCCCCTTTCCTACGTATCCTCCAATCCCCCTTTCTACGTATCCTCCAATCCCCTTTCCTACGTATCCTCCAATCCCCCTTTCTACGTATCCTCTCATCCTCCAATCCCCCTTTCTACGTATCCTCCAATCCCCTTTCCTACGTATCCCCCAATCCCCTTTCCTACGTATCCTCCAATCCCCCTTTCTACGTATCCTCTCATCCTCCAATCCCCTTTCTACGTATCCTCCCATCCTCCAATCCCCTTTCTACGTATCCCCCAATCCCCTTTCCTACGTATCCTCCAATCCCCCTCTCTACGTATCCCCCAATCCCCTTTCCTACGTATCCTCCAATCTCCCTTTCTACGTATCCTCTCATCCTCCAATCCCCTTTCTACGTATCCTCCCATCCTCCAATCCCCTTTCCTACGTATCCTCCAATCCCCCTCTCTACGTATCCCCCAATCCCCTTTCCTACGTATCCTCCAATCCCCCTCTCTACGTATCCTCCAATCCCCTTTCCTACGTATCCTCCAATCCCCCTCTCTACGTATCCTCCAATCCCCTTTCCTACGTATCCTCCAATCCCCTTACCTACTATCCTCCAATCCTACGTATCCTCCAATCCCCTTTCTACTATCCTTTCTACGTATCCTCCAATCCCTTTCTACGTATCCCCATCCCTTTCTACGTATCCTCCAATCCCCTTCTAATCATCTCTTCCTCCAATCCCCTTTCTACGTATCCCCCCATCCTCCAATCCCCCTCTCTACGTATCCTCCAATCCCCTTTCCTACGTATCCTCCAATCCCCCTCTCTACGTATCCCCCAATCCCCTTTCCTACGTATCCTCCAATCTCCCTTTCTACGTATCCTCTCATCCTCCAATCCCCTTTCTACGTATCCCCCAATCCCCTTTCCTACGTATCCCCCAATCCCCTTTCCTACGTATCCTCCAATCCCCTTTCCTACGTATCCTCCAATCCCCCTTTCTACGTATCCTCCAATCCCCTTTCCTACGTATCCTCCAATCCCCCTTTCTACGTATCCTCCAATCCCCCTTTCTACGTATCCTCCAATCCCCCTTTCTACGTATCCTCCAATCCCCCTTTCTACGTATCCTCCAATCCCCTTTCCTACGTATCCTCCAATCTCCCTTTCTACGTATCCTCTCATCCTCCAATCCCCTTTCTACGTATCATCTCTTCCTCCAATCCCCTTTCTACGTATCCTCCCATCCTCCAATCCCCTTTCTACGTATCCCCCAATCCCCTTTCCTACGTATCCCCCAATCCCCTTTCCTACGTATCCTCTCTTCCTCCAATCCCCTTTCTACGTATCCTCCCATCCTCCAATCCCCTTTCTACGTATCCCCCAATCCCCTTTCCTACGTATCCTCCAATCCCCTTCTCTACGTATCCCCCAATCCCCTTTCCTACGTATCCTCCATCCCTTTCCCTCCAATCCCCTTTCCTACGTATCCTCTCATCCTCCAATCCCCTTTCTACGTATCCTCCAATCCCCTTTCTACGTATCCTCCAATCCCCTTTCTACGTATCCTCCAATCCCCCTTTCTACGTATCCTCCAATCCCCCTTTCTACGTATCCTCCAATCCCCCTTTCTACGTATCCTCCAATCCCCCTTTCTACGTATCCTCTCATCCTCCAATCCCCCTTTCTACGTATCCTCCAATCCCCCTTTCTACGTATCCTCCAATCCCCCTTTCTACGTATCCTCCAATCCCCCTTTCTACGTATCCTCCAATCCCCCTTTCTACGTATCCTCCAATCCCCTTTCTACGTATCCTCCCATCCTCCAATCCCCTTTCTACGTATCCTCCAATCCCCTTTCCTACGTATCCTCCAATCCCCCTTTCTACATATCCTCCAATCCCCTTTCCTACGTATCCTCCAATCCCCTTTCTACGTATCATCTCTTCCTCCAATCCCCTTTCTACGTATCCTCTCATCCTCCAATCCCCTTTCTACGTATCCTCTAATCCCCTTTCTACGTATCCTCATCCCCTTTTACGTATCCTCCCTTTCTACGTATCCTCTCATCCTCCAATCCCCTTTCTACGTATCCTCTCATCCTCCAATCCCCTCTCCTACGTATCCTCCAATCCCCCTCTCTACGTATCCTCCAATCCCCCTCTCTACGTATCCTCTCATCCTCCAAT
>NW_028234444.1:13984494-13991994 GCF_977035675.1 Penaeus japonicus | reverse complement strand
GTGTGTGTGTGTGTGTGTGTGTGTGTGAGTGTGTGTGTGTGTTTGTGTGTGCGTGTTTGTACGTATACACGTGTTTGTGTGTCTGTGTCATATGTACGTATCTATATACACACGTACCTTTACATATACACGTATATCTATTTACATGCTCTCCTCACACGCCTACACACCCACACATCCATCAGTAAACACAATCCTATACACAACCATATCTACAACATACCCCTCCCCCTCCCCCTCACCCCCTCACCCCGTCGCAGCGAAGTTAGTCCAGAGGCGAACCATAATGTTACTCAGTCGTTGGTCGCTCTTAGACTCGAGGACAGAGAAGGTCGACCTCGAAGTCGTCCTCGAGGTCATGTTGGAGGTCGAGTTGAGGGCCAGGCCTCCTCGGAACAGATACTTTAAGTCGTCGCCATTACTGACCCCTGAAAAGTATTTTTTTTTTAATGGTCGTATTAGGGTCGTTATAGAGAAGAGAGGTTTATTGTTAGTATCATTCCTATCATTATATTATTAACGTCATTTATTTTTTTTAATTCTATTTCTTGTTGTCTGTTGAAATACAGACATGCAAGCCCAAAGTAAAGAGAACCAAAATATGTGAAATTTATGATGACAATGGTGATAGCAATAACAACAACAACAATAATAATATAGATGTTAATAACAATTACAACAACAGTAATGATAAGGACAACAACAACAATAATAATAATAATGATAAGATAATAGCAAAAATAATAATAACAATATTAATGACAACGACAGTAATATTAATAATCATAATACCAATAACAATAATGACAATAACAATAATATCAATAATAACAACAAAATGATCAAATAAAAATAAAGAAATCTCACACATATATCCAACGGAGCTATTGAAGAGATCAGTTGCACCAAAAAGACCTCGGTGTTGCAAGCGATACGCGAACACTCTTCCTCTCCCGCGCTTGCAATGAAGTCGCAACACCTCGACGTTCGGCACGTTGTAAGCCCCATCGCTTAGCAGCTGTTTATTTCGCCAGAGAGAGAGAGATGCCGAATTGATAATAAAAAGATTGGATAAGAATGCATAGATATGTTAATTATGCTGTGAATTTATGTTTAAAATTATGCATATGAAGATATTAATCGTCAGGATTTTATCTATATCGTACGATCGACACACACACACACGCGCGCGCGCGCACGGATACGCAGGAATCAAATTTCCTGAAATGGTGAAAGTAATAATAATTACTTTAATAATAATGATGTTAAATATGATAGTAATAAGAATAACAGAAACGACAACGTTAAAATCCCCCAAAAATAACCATAACATTATCCATTACAACTATAACATTACCAATAACTATAACATCACCACTAATAACTATTATAACAAAAACATCAACCAATAATCTCAAAACAAACCTATTTATCCGCCACCAAGACCATAATAACAAATAAACAAACTAAAATCACAATACAAAAAAAAACACTCACCTGAGCCAGACTCCGAACAGAGCCTTCGTTGACCTGAGCTCCGGGCAGGTAAGCGTTGAAGACCTTGCGAGCCAAATGCGAAGAATCTACCTCCCCTTCCATACCGAGCGTCGCCGGTGCTACTGAAGCGAAGTCGTTGAACAGCGCCTTTTGGAGGGTGGGGTTGCCGAGTGTCGCTGGAAGAAGGATTTTTTTTTTTATCAAGGTGATATCTTGATTTGATTTGATTTTTTGGAAAGGATTTATCAAAGGCATTAGAAGACATAAACAAGATGGGTTTCACCAAGACGGACAGAGATGCCAAATGCCAAAGCGCGGACAAATAGAAAATACAACCGCCACAAAAGGACACTCAACGAGGACAAGCAGAGAATTCAACAAAAACAGAACACTTACCAATGGTGGAGAGAGAATACAACAGCAACTGAACGGACAGAGAATACAACCTGAGAACAGCTACAAGAGACCAGAATAAAAAAAAATAATAAATAAAAAAAAATACAATACCCATCAAAAACGAGCAAAAAATACAACAGAACACTCAAGGACTACAGAATATATAACAGCAGAACACCCACAAAGAACGAGCAGAAAATACAACAGAACACTCACTAAGGACGGTAGAAAATACAACAAAACATTCACCAAGAGCGAGCAGCAGAAAATACAACAGACCATTCATCAAGACGGCAGAAAATACAACAGACCATTCATCAAGACGGCAGAAAATACAACAGACCACTCATCAAGACGGCAGAAAATACAACAGACCATTCATCAAGACGGCAGAAAATACAACAACAACAACAGAGCACTCACCAAGGGCGGGCAGCGCAGCCTCGACCTCCGTCACCCCAGAGATGAGATCCACTTCGTTGTAAATGCCGCTTTGTAGGAGCGAGGCAGGATGCGCGCGTAGGAATGCCCCGTCCACACGCGGCGTCATGACCTGGGGGGTGCTGAGCCACGTCTGGGGGGAGGGGGTGGAGGGAGTAGAGGAAAGTGGGGGAAGAAAGGGGGGAGGGAGTAGAAGGAGAGGGGGAAGAAACAGTTTTAAATGATGTTGCTTCTACGAGTCAGAGAAAAAAACAAATATTTGAAATATACATACCAAGGGAATTAGATCAAACTCATACAAGGTTATATGAAAAAAGTTATCATAGAAGTGATAAAAAGGAAGTCAGTTTCGTTCTTTTTCCTCTCTATCTCACTCTCTCTCACTCTCTCTCTCTCACTCACTCACTCTCTCTCTCTCTCTCTCTCTCTATGAAAGCATATGCAAGAATAAACTCCACTATAAGTCCTAAGCACTTTGACTTTCCTCTCCTGGAGTTTTCAATCTGCAATAGATATCCCAAAGAGTGCCACTCTCTCAGGGCTGTTCTAAGCCTAAGCACTTCAAGGGGCATCATCTCCAGCCACCAGCCACCCAGGAGTCTAATTTGTATCACTTTTTTATAATCTTTACTTGTTGTTTAGAATGGACGATGGTCTCCCAACTGGCAAGGTCTTTTCTAATCTTTCTAATTTTTCTTAATTCTATTTAGAGATCTTTATCTTTTTTTCATTCTTTTTAGAGATATGCCACCAAGGAAGCCTCCCTTTATCACGAAGGCTTCTTATGATGGGCTTTCGTGTCTGTGTGGGAGAGGGAAATATTTCAACCATTACATGGCAGAACGGCAGATCCCTTGGCCTTCTTTCTCATGTACCCAACCTGCACAAGCACCCAACACAGATCAGCCTGGAAGAAATCACATCAGAATGACCTGTTCTTAGACGCCCGGTAGAAAATCATTCTTATTTTTTGTTTAGTCAGGCTCACACTCTTTCTATTTTTATCTCCCTTGTCTGTATGTCTCTCTCTCTCTCTCTCTCTCTATCTACCTATCTCTATCTCTCTCTCTATTTCTCTCTCTCTCTCTCTCTCTCTCTCTCTCTCTCTCTCTCTCTCGCTCTCTCTCTTTCTCTCTCTCTCGTGCGGCTCCCCCTGCATGACCTGCATTGCCCTCACCACAAACGCCGACGGGATGACTGTCAGCTGTTGAAATGGAAGTTTCCTCAGACAGTCCAGAAGAGCAGTGCTGTTCAACCCACCAGCAGAGGAGGAGTTGGAGGTCTTATTCGCTGCTGAACAGTTGAACACTTGACCAACGATATAGGCTGTTTCTTTGTGGTCCTTCCTCAATGCCCAGGGACTTAGTGCATTTCCAGATTGCAATATTGCACGCCGGAATAATCCTGGTTAGAAAATGAGAAGTAAGATTTGTTCTCGCTTTTTGCATGTGGAATTACATTATATCATCGTTAGTATGAAGTGAAATGTCTTCAGATTGAGAAATGTTGATTTTTATCACCCTCTCTTTTTCTTTGTTTTTATTGCACATTTCATTAAATGAGGAAATATGATTTGGTTTCTTTCAGTGCCGTGTCATTTGCAGCTCAGAAAGAGAAAGCCTTTGAATGATCTATGACTGTACATTATTTGTTATAGATAGACCTGTAAGTCACGTATGCTGAATACTTGTGTGTGAAAAACAAGTACTTAAAAAAAAAAAAAATATATATATATATATATATATATATATATATATATATATATATATATATATATATATATATATATATGGGTCTATTTGATTATTAATTCATCTGAAGGACCGTACCTTTTGCTTGTTGACTCAACACTTGGAAATGCGCAGAGGCGGCCCCAGCACCCTGACCGAAAAGAGTGACCTTATCTGGGTCACCACCGAGGTCACGGATGTTGTCCTTGACCCATCGGAGGGCCATCGTCTGGTCCTTCAATCCTAGGTTACCGGGGAGCACAGAATCCTCCGTGGATAAGAATCCTGTGCAGTGAGATATTGAAGCCTTGTTAGTATTTCCCTATTTGTAAACTGTTTGCTTTCTTCAACTACTTTTTTTTACTATTATTGTTATTTTCATCAACTATTTCATTACTCTTCCATTTGATAAAATAAAACTAGAGTAACGAGAATAAAGAACATTTTTCGAAACTTATATATATATATATTTATATACATATAAATATGTATATATATATATATATACATATACATATAAATAAATAAATATATATATATATATATATATATATATATATATATACATATATGTATATATGTGTGTGTGTGTGTGTGTGTGTGTGTGTGTCTGTATTTATTTATACATCTTCGAAAATAAGGAAATAAAAACTATAGCAATTCCAAATATTAAAAAAAAAGAAATCAAAGGTCAAACAGAGGTCACGCCCCGCAAACCTGACCTAAGGTGCCCAGGCGATACTGAAGAGTCACGAGCACCACGTCTCTTGTGAGGAGGGGGAGGGGGGCGTACTCCCCAGCACCCCCTACCAGGAACGCCCCCCCATGCAACCAGACCATCACTGGCAAGTCTGAGACGAAGGGCTGGGGAGTCAAGGAAACGCGTTGGGGTCATGTTTTTGTTATTGTTGTTATCACTGTTAATATTGATTGTTATCACGCTGTTGATTATAATCTTTATTAATATAGTAATTGGACATTATCATTCATTATCGTTCATCATCACCCTTGATATCTTCAGTAATGCTTATTGATCAGGATGATTGGTATTATCATCATTATTTTCACTGTAATTGCCTTTTGCACTAATACTACCATTACTATTATCATTATTATCATAACAACCATTATCATAATTAAAATCATCATCTCCATCATCATTACTACTAAAACTATCATCAGTAGGAGTAACAATAGTAGTGATCGAATTCATCATCACTATCATCAGAAAATTGCAATTAATAACAACCAACTGACAAGAACAGGTTAACAACCAAATCGAGATAACATCACAGAACAAACACCTATGGATAACCTTACAAATAATAAAGATAATGATGATAATGATAATAATGATGATAATGATAATAATGACAATAATAATGATAACGATAATAATGATAATAACAAACATAATAATGATAATAATAATGATGATAATGATAATGATAGGAATGACAATGATGATAATGATGATAATGATGATAATGATGATAATGATAATAATGATGATAATGATAATAATGATGATTATGATAATAATGATAATGATAATAATGATAATGATAATAACAATAATAACAGTAACTATAACAATCATCATTAATGAAGATAACAATGATAATAATGATAATGATGATAATGATAATAATGATAATAATGCCAATAATAATGATAATGATGATAATGATAATAACAATAATAATGATAATAATGCCAATGATAATAATAACAGTAACTATAACAATCATCATTAATGAAGATAACAATGATAATAATGATGATAATGATAATAAAACAATAACAATGATAATGATGCCAATGATAACGATAACAGTAACTATAACAATCATCATTAATGAAGATAACAATGATAATAATGATAATGATGGCAATATTGATAATAATGCCAATAATAATGATGATAGTGATAATAATTCCAATAATAATAATAACAGTAACTATAACAATCATCATTAATGAAGATAATAATGATAATAATGATAATAATGATGATAATGATAATAACAATAGTAGCGATAATTTTGATAATAATGATGATAATGATAATAACAATAATAATGATAATGATGCCAATAATAATAATAACAGTAACTATAACAATCATCATTAATGAAGATAACAATGATAATAATGATAATAATGCCAATAACAATTATAATAATGCCAATAATAATGATAATAATGCCAATAATAATGATAATAATGCCAATAATAATGATAGTAATGCCAATAATAATGATAATGATGGTAATGATAATAATGGCAATAATAATGAAAATAATGACAATAATAATGTTAATAATGCTAATAATAATGATAATAATGCCAATAATAATGATAATAATGCCAATAATAATGATAATAATGCCAATAATAATGATAATAACAATAATAATGATAATAATGCCAATAATAATGATAATAATGCCAATAATAATGATAATAATGATAATAATATTAGTAATAACAATGATGATAATAATGATGATAATGATAATAATGCCAATAATAATGATAATGATGATAATGATAATAACAATAATAATGATAATAATGATAATAATGATGATAATGATAATAATGCCAATAATAATGATAATGATGATAATGATAATAACAATAATAATGATAATAATGATAATAATGATAATAATGATAATAATGAGGATAATAACTGATAATAATGATAATAATGCCAATAATAATGATAATGATGATAATGATAATAACAATAATAATGATAATAATGATAATAATGATAATAATGATAATGATAATATAGATGATAATGATAATAATGATAATGATAATAATGATAATAATGATAATGATGATAATGATAATATAGATGATAATGATAATAATGATAATGATGATAATGATAATAATGATAATAATGATAATGATGATAATGATAATAATGATGATAATGATAATAATGATGATAATGATAATAATGATGATAATGATAATAATGATGATAATGATAATAATGATAATGATAATAATGATGACAATGATAATAATGATGATAATGATAATGATGATAATGATAATAATGATGATAATGATAACAATGATAATGATGATAATAATCCTATCAATAATAATGATAATGATAATGATAATAATAACAATAATGATAATAACAGTTATAATGATAATAATGATAATAAGGATAATAATGATGATATCAATAATGAGAATAATAATGATAATAATGAGGATAATAATGATAATAATGATAATAATGCCAATAATAATGATAATGATGATAATGATAATAACAATAATAATGATAATAATGATGATAATGATGATAATGCCAATAATGATGATAATGATAATAATGGTAATAACAGTAACTATAACAATCATCATTAATGAAGATAACAATGATAATAATGATAAG
>NW_028234444.1:13954494-13961994 GCF_977035675.1 Penaeus japonicus | reverse complement strand
CATCCCACCCCCCTCCCCCTCCCTCCCAGCCGTACCCCTCTGACATGCCCGTGATGGTGTGGCTCCATGGGGGGGCCTTCCTCGTGGGGGGGTCCGAGGAGCAGTACCCCGCCATGCCCCTACTCAAGAGGGACGTGGTACTCGTCACTCTGCAATACCGCCTTGGGACTTTAGGTCAGGTCACTTGGGCGTGGGACCTCGATTCGCACAGTGGTTTCAAATAATGTCTTTTAAAGTTTTTTTTTATTCATAATAATAATTGATGCATGAATTTATGTGGTATATTATTATATGGTATTTAGATTATAGTATGGTATAATGATGTAGCATCTAGAATAAGAAATTATGATAATACGATAGAAAATGAATATTTTTCATTAATCCATTAACATAGATATCTATTTATAGATTATATAAGTGACTTTTTAGAAGAGTTAGTTTGCAAAGATATTATTTGATCTTTGTGTAAAGTGTTTAATCATTTTAGTTATCATCATAATTATCATTATCAATACTACTAATATCCATATCACTATTATATTTGCTATTATAACTATAGTTATTGATATTGTTATTATCGTTATTATGATTATTGTTATTGTTATTATTATTATTGTCATTATCATTATTTAATGATTGTTATTGTTATTATCGTTATCTTAATTATTGTTATTGCCATTATCGTTATGTTATGATTGTTATTGTTATCATCACTATTATGATTATTGCTCTCATGACTATTACTATTTCAACTATTATGATAATTATAATTACGATCCTCATACTCCTCCTCATAACCTACCCCTTCCTCATAAACATAGCAATAAGACTCCTACCTTTCCCCTGCAGGATTCCTATCGACGGAGGACGCCGTGCTGCCAGGGAACCTCGGCCTGATGGACCAAACGCAGGCCCTCCGCTGGGTCAGGGATAACATCAGGTCCCTCGGCGGTGACCCGTTCCGCGTGACCTTGTTCGGTCAGGGCGCGGGGGCAGCGTCGGCTCATATGCAAGTCCTCAGCCCACACGCCTCAGGTCGGTTCTTGGTTCCCTTTGTCTTGCTCTGTCTTGCTTCTTTGGGTTTACTCGGTTCGTCTACTAGGTTTCTAGTTTTTGGTTGTTTGTTCTTTGGTTTGTGATTACTTGTTTGTTTTTCCGTCGTTTCTAACTACTTTTTTCGGTCTATTTGTTTGTTTTTCTTTGGCTTCTATTTGCTTGTTGGTCTTTGGCTTTTAACTATTTGTTTGCTTTTATTTGGTGTCTGACTACTTTGTTGTTCTTTTGTTCTTGACTACTGGTGTGTTCTCCTTTGGTTTCTGACTTTGTTCTTCTTTTGTTCCTGGTTTCTGGTTTGTTCTCTTTTGATTTCTGACTACCTGTTTGTTGTCATTTTGGCTGTTGGGTTTCTGACATCTTGAAATGTTTGGTATGATAGACTACGTGGCATACCACTGCCAATACAACAGTGTATACGTGTGTTCAGATTGGATGCACATAATTCATGTTATTTGCACACCTAATGACCTGTTTTTCATTTTTCTGACATGAGGCATTAGTTTCTATATCATTCTACAGTATCGTTTTGTACAAGTAAAATAAGTCTTGAGAACTGTTATTAAACATAGACTAATTTATTAGAAATATTCTCCGTAGAATACTTCAATATTGCCTATCGTTACAGTTTTATACTGTTGAAATCCACTATATATAGTAATAAGTGCATCTTATCCGCCTTATAATATAATCTATCGCATTCTGAGATTAAGATTATTCATTCAGAATCATTCAACCGATTAATATCCATTGACTGTAATCATACACTGCCTTTGTTTCGTGTACAACCGATTCTTTTTATTCTCGGATTTACTTATTTACTGATTTCATCCCATTCCGTACACTTAGGTTTGTTCAACCGAGTAATACTCCAGTCGGGTACAGCCCTCAGTCCTTGGGCGCTGAGGTGCGACCACAAAAAGAACGCTGCTGTGATAGGCGAGGCGTTCAGCTGTCCAGGTGTGAACGCGTCGTCGCCTGAATTGGACAGCACAGCTCTGCTTGACTGCCTTAGAGAACTCCCCTTTGAACAGCTAGCGGCCATGCCCTCTGCGTTTGTGGTGAGGATGTCATTATTACCCTTATTTACACTAACATCATCTGTATTATTATTTATCATTGGAATATATTAGTAGTAGTAATTATTGATAACAATATCAATGCAATTTATATCATGCTTAACCATATACCCGCTTAACATGCAGGTTCGTCACATGTGTATAAGGGACAAGCATATGGAGACCCACGCATATATATAACACACACACACACAAAGACCCAGACACACATAAAGACACACACACAGACACAGACACATACACACACACATAAACACACACACAAACACACACATGCACAGCACCAACTGACCTCTCTCGTGTCCACAGGTGTGGCTCAACGCCCCACAGGTGATGACCCCACGCGTCGACGGAAGCTTCCTGCCCGCCCACCCCGCCCACCTCCTGAGGGATGGCCTCTTCAACAGGGTCGGTCTCATTTCGGGCGTCAACCAACAAGAAGGAGCCTTGCCCGCCCTCGGTAATGCGATTTTATGCTGATATCTCCTTTCTCTTACTTTCTAGTCTTTTTTCCTTTCTCCCTTTTTCTCACGCACCTACTTATTCACTCACTCACTCATTCATTCTTTCATTCACTCACTAGACCATTATCTTTCATTCCCTCTCACGTTTTCTCTCTTGATTCGACAACAAAGATCTGATTCTATTGTCCCATTCCAGCTACACTCGAGAGCCCCTCGCTGAAGGAGGCGCTGACGGAGAATTTCTCGGAGGTGGCTCCAGCCATTCTGAACATACAGGATGAGGAGAACGCCCTCTACTTGGCGCGCCGGGCCTTCAACGCCTACTTGCCGGAATATGAAGTTAATGAGGACACTGTCGGGGATTTCGCCAAGGTCTGTCTCGCTCTGGCCTTTCTGTAGAAATAAAATTCAGCAGATCTTGATCACTATTCAACAGATTGCAACATTTCCTTAAAAAAGGCTTATAACCAAGAGCCAAGAGTAATTGCTACAGAGTTGAAGACCGGTTTGCGAGATTGAAGGAAGTGTAAACAACCATTTCTTGTTGATTTTTCTCTCGTAGCTTTTAGGCGACGAGGCGTTTCGAGTCCCGCACCGAGAGGTGGTTCGGCTTCACTCGAAGGCGGGCGGACACGTATACGCCTACGAGCTGAAGCACCGTGGCTTAGAGAGCCTCACAGACCTCTTCAACACGTCTGTGGGGGATTCCTGTGAGTGGACACGTCTTTGGTGGCGCTCTGACCTTCCTTTCTTCCTTCCTTTGGTGGCTTTCCTTCTTCCTTTCTTCCTTCCTTTGGTGGCTTTCCTTCTTCCTTTCTTCCTTCCTTTGGTGGCTTTCCTTCTTCCTTTCTTCCTTCCTTTGGTGGCTTTCCTTCTTCCTTGTTCTTTCCTTTCTTCCTCTGACGGCGTTCCTTCCTCCCTTCCTTCCTTCCTTCCTTTGTTGGTGTCCCTCTTCTACTTCATTTGTTCTTCTCTTCCTTCGTTTTTATGGCGTTCCTTCCTTAGGTGTTCTTTCCTTCGATTGCTTACTCTTGTCTTGTTTTCCTTTCTCTGGTGTTGTTTCCTCCTTTCCTTTGGTGTTGCTATTTTCTCTCTTTTTCGATGATGCTTCTTAGTGTTGTCCTTTTTTTTTTTTTTTTTTTTTTTTTTTTTGTAGGGGGGATGGCTGTAGATTTGCAAAGGTCATAACAGAGATGCTACAAATGTGTTTATGTATATATATGAATATATATACATACATACATACAAATATATAAACATACAGGGAGATGTATAGACAGACAGACAGACAAACACAAACAGACAGATACCCATATACTACACCAAAACGTAGCCAATTTAACCCCCCCCCCCCCTCCCTCCTTCCTACAAACAGGGGTGAGCAACGGAGACGACCTGCAATACCTGTTCAACGGCACGACCTTCCCGCCCCTGAGGAACCTGGATGACCGCCGACTCAGCGATCTCATGGTGATTCTGTGGACCAACTTCGCAGCCACCGGGTAAGGCCACTCGCCGAGGGCGGCCGACGCTCGCAGGTCGGCACTTCCCTTCTGGTGTGCGAGGATAGAGGACAGTGTGTGTGAGTGTGAGTGTGTGTGTGGAGGGAGGGAAAAGGAGAGGGAGGGGGAGAGAGAGAGAGAGGGAGAGGGAGAGGGAGAGGGGGAGAGAGGGGGAGAGGGAGAGAGAGAGAGAGAGAGAGAGAGAGAGAGAGAGAGAGAGAGAGAGAGAGAGAGAGAGAAAGAAAGAAAGAAAGATAGAAATAGAGAAGGAGAAAGAGAGAGAGAGAAAGAGAGAGAGAGAGAGAGAGAGAGAGAAAGAGAGAGAGAGAAAAGAGACAGAAAGAGAGAAAGAGGAGAGTGGGAATCTAGCACTCCACCTTCACCGCCTCCTTCGTCGCCAGGTACCCGACGCCCGACTACTCCTTAGGCTTCTGGTGGACGCCCGTGACGCCCTCGACCTCCCTGTGCTACCTTTGCCTCCTGCCCACGCCCACGATGGCCTTCGATGGGCGTAGTCCGGTGGGTATACATGGTCTTATTTCTAGGGGTCACTCGTGTATGTGGTTTCCTATTGCCAATATGAATAGATTGATAAATCATAAATTGATAGATTAATTATGAATCAATGAATAATAAATTTAACAAATTTGATTAATAATAAGATTAACCAATTTAATTAATAAAAAGTGTAACGAATCTTATTAATAAGTTTAATAAATTATAAGTTTAACCATTTTTATAAATGGTCAATTTCAAAAATGATAAGTTTAACAAATCTAACAAAGGATAAGTTTAATATTTGATAAGTTGAATAGATTAGCAAAAAATAGTAAGGAACCAATTGTACTATTCTTTCTAATTATTTCATTCGATATATAAAAAGAGAAATAAAAAATTTCTCCGAAACGTGGTGTATTTTTAGGGTAAATTACACCCTTTAATTTGGTTATCATTATCAACTTTATGTAACCCATTAGCTTGGCTATATTTTTTGTGAGAGAATATCACGATAATTACATCTTTACAGAGAAGTGAGTGTGAATATAAGAGTGAGAGAGAGTGAAAGTAAGAGAGAGAGAGAGAGAGAGAGTGAGAGTGAAACTTCCCCCTTTATCCATTTTTATCTATACCTTCGTTTATCTGTTTAATTTTTCGATCCCCTTTTTACCCGTCTTATATATTTCCCTCTTTATCCATCTTATCTGTTCGTTTGTCTCTTATCTATTCCCCCTTTATATATTTCCTATTATCCGTTCTTGTCTATTTTCTTTTTATCTATCCCTTCTGTTACCCCTTTTATCCATTTCATCTATCTTATCTGTTTCATTTATTTCCCTTTCACTTGTCTTATCTATTTCCCCCTTTATCCATCTCATCTATTCCCTTTTATCTGTTTATCCTATTTCCTCTTCTTTCTTATTTCATCTATTCCCCTTTTATCCGTCTCAAATATTCCCTTACTTTATCTATCCCCTCTATTCCCCCATTTATCCATCTATTCTCCCTCTTATCCCTTTTCTCAATCCCTCAGATGTACGAGTTCTGGGCGAGTCTCCCCTCCTCCGTGAACCGCTCGCTCAACCCGCGGTTCTTCGCTCGACCGCGCTGGGGGCTGGCTCTGCCGCCGTTCTTCGGAGCGAACACCGCCCCCTGGCAAAGCGGCGGGCCGTTCTTCCCCCCCGCCCACCGATTCGGACGCCGTCGGTGATCGGGAAGCTGGGACGGAGGTTAGGGAATTGAGGGAAGGGGGTGGGGGGTGTAAGGGGTGAGGGATGGGGGACGCTTGGGTAAGAAGGGTCGGAGGAATGAGGGTGAATGAAATGGAATTATAGTGGGAAGTGATATAAAACTCCTCTATGTACACACTCACGTACACACACACACACACACACACACACACACACGGAGTTTGTGGGAAATGGGGACAAAGTTAACCAATAATGAAGTTGCGATTGTCGTTGAGTCTAATCGAAAGGGGAAAAATACACTATAGCTGACTCGAGGTGAGAGGGAGAGAAAACACTATCGCTGACTCAGCCCGAGAAAAAGTGACCATTTTGCTGTCTTCGCCAACTAAGAAGTCGTTTATTGGCCAATCCTTTAAGTCTTTAAAGAGTCGTTATCAATAAGGAGTTGTTATCAACAAGACATAAGGACATTAAACAGCCACATAAGCCGTGATGTCTGAATTTCCCAAAGTGCCTTTTACATTCACGTGTGTCTTTTTATGTATATTCTACTTGGATCGTAATAAACCGAAAATGCCAGTTATGTTTTTAATTTATTTACCTGAATCTCCCATTTCACGGCCAACACTATCAAAACGAATTATTATTATTACTATTATTATTTCCATCATTATTATCAATATTAGTGCTATTATTGTTATCGTTATTACTATCATCACTACTATCATTATTATCATTGTTATTATTACTGCTTTCGTCATCATCATCATCATTCTCTTCATCATTATCATTATCATCATCATCGCTGTTGTTTCATTATATGAGTACGTCTTACAGAGATTCATTGTATTTCACATTTTGTTTACCATCAGTGGTTATCACTTTTGACGCTATCTTCAATTTAAAAAAATGATACATTCACATGGACTATGAATATTGCAAGTATATATTTTTTTCGTTGAACACTAACGCAAGACAAAATCAACTACTTAGTCATTCAAAAACTCTAATGGAGATGAAAACAGTAGAGATGTTGCTAAAAACCAAATATTCAGAATAAGCAAAAGTTTTTTTTGGCAGATTTGCATGAAGAAAACTATTTGGTTCACCTTAGAGGAACGAATATCGTGTCAAGATGAAATATCATTGATATTACCATTATCATCAGAATTATTATTATCAATATCATTATAATGATCAAAATACACAGTAAACATCTGACAGCATTAGCCCAATTTTGTAGCACGTAACACGATTGATCAGTACACCATTATCCCAGTCATCTCTATTAATATATCAAGGAAATAAAAAAAAGTAAAGGCTCACAGATGCGATCCGGCTTTCATCACTATCTTGTCTACCGACAGTGAATGGAATGAAGAAGTCAGTTACTTAGATTTGGATTCTTTATATAAAAAAAGAAAAAAAAAATAGTAAAGAAGTCGCTCTAGCGGGCCTTGACCCCTAGATTGGGAGGCCCAGAGTCTGAGGCGTCCTTGGGCGCATCTTTCTCCTCCTGAACTTCTTCATCTTTCCACGTGATTCTCCTGAGACTGCCAGAGTTTTCTTGTGAGCTCCTGTATTTGTTTGGGAGGTGAGCACCGCACTAGCGACGGTAAGGATGTGTTTTCCACATAACTCCGATCCTTTTGTTATTACTGAAAACACACTTGTGGAGGTCCCCATCGATTGAGCCATGCTTAATGCTGAAGAA
>NW_028234444.1:13941994-13944494 GCF_977035675.1 Penaeus japonicus | reverse complement strand
TGTATCATCAGGATGAACCCTTAACAAATAAGAACGAAAAGTTCTTAGTGATATACATATATGCAGAACCTACTTTAACAATATGTGAATTGTTAATGTATAAAATATTTACTGTACTTACTTTCTTTCAATTATCTAGTTAACAACAATATAATTTTTTAATATGTGAAAGACATGAATCACAAAACAAATTAAATTCTCACTCACATGTTTGCTTGTGGTGTGAGAGAAAAAAGAGAGAGAGAGAGAGAGAGAGAGAGAGAGAGAGAGAGAGAGAGAGAGAGAGAGAGAGAGAGAGAGAGAGAGAGAGAGAGAGAGAGAGAGAGAGAGAGAGAGAGAGAGAGAGAGAGAGAGAGAGAGAGAGAATAAAGAATGAGAAAGAGAGAAAGAGAGAGAGAGAGAAAAAGAGAGAAAAAGAGAGAGAAAGAGAGAAAAAGAGAGAGAAAGAAAGAGAGAAAGAGAGAGAGAATAAGTGTGTTTGTGTGTGCGTATGTGTGTAAACACACACACATAAGAGTGTGAGAGTATGGAAATTGGAGTGGGTGAGAGGATGAGCGAGTGCCTGTGAATTATTATTACTGATGATTTTTACCTTGTTGCGTATTCTCCTCTCTGCCCTTGGGTCCTTCTCCCTCCTTTTCCTGGTCTTCTCCTCTGGTCTGAACTCCTCCTTTGGTGCCCCCTCCTTCTCCGCCTCTCCTTCCCTCTGACTGTACTTAGTGGGTGGTTTCTCTTCCTCCCTCATTTCTCCTTGATTTGGGGGACTAGTCTCCTTGGGCTTAATTGTCACAATTTCCTTCTCCTTCACTTTAGTGCCGCCTCCTCCGCCTCCTCTTTCCTCCTGCCTCTCGTTCCCCTCTTCCTCGACCTCTCCCACCTTCGCTTCTTTCTCTGTCCTCCTCTTCTCCTCCTTCATCCTCTTTTCCCTCTCTCTCTCCTCCTTCCGCCGGCCTTCGCTGTATCGCTTGGATTTGGCGCCTTCGTATTTGCCTGACTGCGTCCTCTCCTCCATCTGCGCATCCTCCCTTGTTTCCTCTCTTCTCTTCCATCCCTTCTTGTCTTCCCCTGTTTCCTCTCTTGCATCCTCCCTGTACCTTCCTCTGTCTTCCTCCTTCAGCTTTGTCTTCTCTTCAAGTCTTCTCATTCTTGGGAATATTCAGACAAAAGTAAAATTACAAATAACAGGCAAAAGTGTTAAGAATAATCTGAAAGTTATTTGTAAAATTTTCAATATTCTCTGGTATGAAAAAGGAGGAAGGGAATAGTAGGAAAAGAATCACAAGACTAAAGGAAACAAAAAAATATGGAGAAAGTATAAAAAAAAAATTTAGAAGAAAAAGAAATCATACATATACACGTACCTTTCTTCTCTCTCTCTTTCTTTCCTTATCTGTTTCTCCTTCTCCCTCCGTTCTTTCTCTCTCTCCCTCTGCTTCTGCCTTTCCTCGTCTCTCCTCCTCTGTTTCTCCTTCTCCCTCTCGAACCGCTCTCTGTCCCTCTCTTGTCTCGTCTTTTCTTGTCTCGCTTCGGCAGCATAGGATTCTTTCCCTCTCTCGGGCCGCAAGACCTTTATGATGGCAGAGTAATAATTTAATAACCTTTTAAACTCTTTAAATATACATTTTTTTTTTTTCGAAATCCTATGTCTTCTCAAATATTCATATGCCCATTGAAATTTGAAATATAGAAAAGGGTTAATACCAGTTCATAAAACTGGTCTAAGATTCATGACAATAATATCACAAGATAACAAGAATTACCTTTTGTTATTAACATTACTATAATAATACTGAGGTAAGAAATTAATGGTGATGGTAATCATTTGTTAATCATAATTATGGAAATAATAACAATAATAACTAGAAACAAAAAAGCATAGAAAAGAAGTGAAAGAAATCCTGACAAAATAAAAAACACTATATTAAACAACAGAAAAGGGAATGTAATATCAATATGGTATCAATAAGGATAACAAATAAGAGGAAAAATAAGAACAACAGAAATGACAGACATCAGAGCAAAATCAAATCCTGTATGTCGAAAACATGTTTAAAACAGATCTCCAACTTGTAAAGAACATAATCTTTGCTTACCTCTCTCACTTTCACAGAGCCGTCCTCTTTTACCTCTCTCACTTCTTCTTTCTTCATCTCTCTGTGGTCTCGGAAGTCCTTCCTCTTCTTCTTGTCATCCTCTCGAGCTTTCTTCCTCTCAAATTCCTTCCTCCTCCTTTCCTCTCGCCTCTCCTCTTTCGTTCGCAATTTCTCCGCCTTTTTCTGTTCGATGAATTCAAGTAATGGGGTTTTCACCTTTATGATTCCATTGTTGGCTGTAAAAAGAAAGAAAAAAATCTATCAAAAGAGGAAATAACAAGGTAGCTACTATCACATTTAGCTAAGGTTTCTTGTATATATAGTTGATTTTGTGTGTAATACAGGGCATATACATACATATCTGTATTTTTTTCTTTTTTGTGCCAAATACCAATAAATTAGTAAGG
>NW_028234444.1:13839494-13859494 GCF_977035675.1 Penaeus japonicus | reverse complement strand
TTATATTATATTATTATATATAATTTTTATGTCTGTGTAAATACATATGTCCACACATTAGATTACTTGCAACAGCTGATTGTGTCACAGGTATTATATTAACGTATATAATTTGTATAATTTCTATACATGTTTATATTCACATGTATTCTGCTGTGTGTATCTACATACATTTGTTCACACATAAGCTCTACAATTACTAAACAGGTGTGGTGACTAATATCGGTCATATATATAATATATAAATACTTATTTTATAATAGATATATAAATATATATATATATATATTATATATTATATATATATAAAATTAAAAAATTTTTTTTATAAATAGTATATAATGTATATGCATATATGTATAAACACACATACATACATATATATAAATATATATATATATATAAATATATATATATAAATAAATATACATACATACATATATATATATAAATTCATATTCCCTCTTGCATAACGATATCAATAAAAGGCAGAAGAATAAAGCACAAGGATTTTCCTGTAGGCGGGTCTTTTTTCTATTGTGGGCGTGTCCAGCTCAAAGCCAGCCTCTATTTTCGTAATGTACTGTAAGAGCAGCGTTCTATCAAGGTCTTGCGTGAGAACAGGTATATAAGGAGCCGCACGCATTGCTGTAGTCACATCGCCCTGTTCAGGTCTGTCACCAATCATGTCATAGTGAAGTTCTTGTTGGGTAAAGTTTGCACGTGTTGAATCGTTGTGTACCTGGTATAATGGAGTTCATTTTGCTGAGGTGTATTCGAAAAAGAGTTTTTAGGTCAAACTTTTCCTTGTTTTGTTTCTCTTCAGGGTTTGTACTACTGGTGGCTGCCGCTTGCGCTTCTGAGGGTGGAGAGCGAGAGGGCGGAGCCAAGTCGTGCCTACAAATCTGGTATGGTTCTCCTCCACCATGCCTACTACCCCCGCACACTACTACCAACCCTACCACCACCACAGAGGTCCGCCGAAGCTGAGGCCGGAAGCTGAGCCTTTCTTCGGCACTCTCACTACCGAGGCTACTTACCGCACCGTTTCCTACGGTACAGCACACCACTACCACTCCCTAAGTCCAACCACCACCACAGAGGTCCGCTGACCCGTTTGCTGAGGCTGAAACCGGCTACAGTTACAGGTCGTACCAGACTGTCTACCCTCGTTACCACCACTCTTACCGCACACCCCTACACTTACACCCCCCTACACTCAAAACCACCACTAGAGAATCAGCTGATGCCTGATGCCAATCCTGGTTAAAGCTATGTCCACCGGCCACCAGCAGCGTAACATCCCTACCATGGAGCTCATATGGTTATGGTTACCACACTCTGCCCACTGAGGCACGGGAGTTTACTTGTTGACTATATCTAACGCTCTTTTATTCTGAAGTAATATAGAAATAAATTAAATGTCATTCTATATACACTTATGCAATATTTCAATTAAGATTCCCTGTATAAAAAAAAAAAAAAAAATATGTATGAAGCTTGGGTGTGCGAAACATATTTCAATCATTAGAAGAGAAATTTAGAAGGACGAAGTTGGGAGGAGGGAGGGAGGAGAGTTAAATGAGGGGCGAGGAGGGAAAAGGGAGGAGGAGGGGGGGGGGGGCTAGAAATGGGATGAGGAGGAAGATTACGAGGTTTGGAGTAGGATAGGGTGACGAGAGGAAGGGGGAGTCGAGGAATGATCAAATTGAAGATGAAAGGAAGAAGACGAAGAAAGAAATGTGTGAAACAAAAAAAGAGGGGAGACAGAAACGGAGAAAGAAGATCAAGAAAAAAAAATGTAAAGAAAGGGAATATTAGCAAAACGTGGCTTAGTAAAACAACTTAGAAAGGAGATATATGGATCAAAGCAAAACTCAGAAAATGATAACGAGAGAACATGGAATAAGGAAAGGATATAGGTGACGACTTATATAATGCAATATTCAATTTTTTAATCATAAAATACATTACATAGTTTTGATATTTTTGAGAGTTGTTTTTATAATTTGGTTTTACATACATGTTGCATTAATAAGTATGTGTTTGTATTTATCAATATTCTGTGTTCTATCCCAGTCTATTAAGCATGTCCAGGGGTATATATATATATTTTTTTTTCTTCTTTTTTTTTCCTTTTTTTTCTTTTTGTTATGGAACTTCCGCATTTTTAATTAACTTTCATGATAATTTCAACGGAAGTTACTTTTTAAGATAACAATATTGCATCATTAAAATGTTTGCCTTTTGGTAATAAAATTGGAAAAAATTAGCTATGTTTTGACAAAAGCGTATTTCAATCACTTGTCACTTAATGGAAGTCACCCTCAAGTGGGACCAGAGAAGCGACTTCTTTTGCCTCAGTGTCAGGAGCCTCGGTCTGATTTTCATCTACAAGAAAGTGTGCAAAGGCGTGCTTATTACTGCCCTGATTAGGGCAAAAGGAGGGTCGACGAAATTTTGACTCAATTTTTGCTGTAATTAGAATATAGAGGCGTATATATATAAAAAAAGATCTTCCTTTTCTATCAAAATGATATTGTTTTACTTAGCTTCAAAAGATTAAAAACTTATTTAATAAACTACCTTAGAATTTGACTTGTAAGTCACAACACAGGATGGCCTATCAATTTTAGCCAGTAGTATCTATAAACGCTTACACATATATGTATATATATATGTTATTAATAAGCACATATATACATATATTTCATATACCACAATATATATGTTATACCACCCCCCCCCCCTATTATAATTCTGTGTGGTCCAAACATATGTTCAACATAAGCTCACCTTCATGACAGAAGACTGTGCGTTATATTTAAACATAATACGTATATATGTATATATTGTATATATATTATATATATATATATTAATATATATTATAGGTAAATATTTTATACTTATACATATAACATTACATACGTTGATATACATATTTTATCTATATATGTACGTATCTATTATGTATAATATATACACTTATATATATATATTTATACATATATATTTATGGTATATATGTAAAACATATTAACTAATTGATATACATATATATATATTGATATATATATATACTATTTATATTTATATAATATATATATATTATATACTTAAAAAGAACTGAACTGTACTTGTGTATATAATACATACATATTCAGACACACACATATATACATACATATATAATTAGCTATAATATAGATTTATTTATATTTATATATATTTTTTTTTTTCTTATATAAATATACGCTCGCTCTACTACGTCTCTCTATTGCTCGCGCATCGGCTCTCGTGCCAAGGCACTCGCACTCGATATACGCGTATAAGCACACCTCGAAGACGCGCTCTCTCTCACTCTAGTCTCGGTTCCTGAGGGGGTCCTCTTTATCTAATTGTGGGCGTGTCCTGCTCAAAGCCACCTTATTTCGTATTGTACGTAAGAGCAGCGTTCTGCCAAGGTTCTTGCGTGGAGAACAGGTATATAGGAAGCGCACGCATTGCTGTAGTCACATCGCCCTGTGCCGTGCACCAATCAGCAGAGATGAACGTACTGGTGGGTAAAGATTGACGTATTGAATCCTGTGTGACCTGAATTATTAGGAGTTCCTTTTGCTGAGTGGAATTCCGAAAAAAATAGTTTTTGGTAAACCTTTAAGGGTGTTGTTGATGAGTCAGGTGTTTGTCTCTGGTGGCTGCCGCTTGCGTTCTGAGGTGGAGAAGCGAGAGGCCGGTAGCCAAGTGTGCCTAACAAACTATGGCTATGTTACACACCACGCCTATACCCCCGCACTACAACCACCCCTATCACCACACAAGAGGTGCCGAGCCTGTGGCGAAGTGAGCCTTCTTACGGTACTCTCACTACGAGGTTTCTACCGCCCCCGTTTTCCTTTTCGGCTACCAGGCACACCCATACACTCCCAACGGTCCCCACACACAACAGGTCCGCTGACCCGTCGCTGAGGGCTCTGAACCCGGTACGGATTTAAAGTGTACCAGCGGGCGTCTACGCTCGTTACCACACTCTTACCGCCACACTCCTACACTACACCACCCCTACACTCTCTAGTCACCACAAGAGGTCGTGACCCCGTTGCTGAGGCTGAACCGGCTACGGTCGACAAGTCGACTGCCTGTCATACTCGTTACCACCATCTTACCGCCAACCCCTACACTAACCCCTACACTCACAGCCACCACAAGAGATCAGCTGAGCCAGAAGCCAAATCTGGTTACAGCTATGTCTCGCCACCAGTCAGGTTACCATCCCTACCATGGAGCTCACTATGGTTATGGTTAAAACACTCTCACCATGAGGATCGGGAGTTTACTTGTACTGACTATATCTAATAAGATTTTTATTCTGAAAGTAATATAGAAAATATTATAATCATTCTATTATACATTATGCATATTTCAATAAGATTCCTATAAAAATACGAAGTAGCGGAGGGGGGAGGGGGGAGAGAGAATAAATGAGCGGTTCATGAGAAAGGGGAGAGGGAAAGGGGGGCATAGAAATAGAAAGAGGGGAGGAGGATTACGAGTTTGGAGAAGGATAGGATGAAGAGAGGGAGAAGAGGGGTTACGAAAAGAGCAAATACGGAAGCTGAAAAGGAAGTTGAAGAAGAAAGAAAATATGTGAAACAAAAAAGGAAAGGAGACAGAAACGGGAGAAAGAGATCTAGGAAAAAGTCGAAAAAGGAAGGGAATATAAGCAAAAACGTGGCATTAGAAAAACACTATAGAAATGAGATATTGAACAAAGAGGAACACTGAAATTGAACACGACAGATAAGGAACTAGGGAACAGGATATGGATGACGATATAAATGCATATTCAAAATTATATATAATAATATACATTACATAGATTTGATATTTTTGAGAGTTGTTTTTATAATTTAGTTTTACATACATGTTGCATTAATAAGTATGTGTTTGTATATATCAATATTCTGTGTTCTATCCCAGTCTATTAAGCATGTCCAGGGGTATATATATATTTTTTTCTTTTTTTTTCTTTTTCTTTTTTTTTCTTTTTGTTATGGAATTTCCGCCTTTTAATTAACTTTCATGATAAGTTCAACGGAAGTTACTTTTTAAAATAACAATATTGCATCATTCATTTGTTTGCCTTTTGGTAATAAAATTGGACAAATTTAGCTATGTTTTGACTAAAGCATATTTCAATCACTTGTCACATAATGGAAGTCACCCTCAAGTGAGACCAGAAAAGCGACTTCTTTTGCCTCAGTGTCAGGAGCCTCGGTCTGATTTTCATCTACAAGAAAGTGTGCAAAAGCGTGCTTATTATTGCCCTGATTAGGGCAAATGGAGGGTCGACGAAATTTTGACTCAATTTTTGCTGTAATTAGAATATAGAGGCATGAATTAAAAAAAAAAATCTTCATTTTCTATCAAAATGATATTGTTTTACTTAGCTTCAAAAGATTAAAAACTTATCTAATAAACTACCTTAGAATTTGACTTTATGTCAAACACTGGATTGGCCCTATCATTTTGGCCAGTAGTATCTATAAACGCTTACACATATATGTATATATATGTATATACATATGCACATATATATACATATATTCATATACACACACATATATATGTGTGTGTGTCCATACATATGTTCACACATAAGTCTAGTTACTGTCATACATAACAGGAAGAATGTGCATCGTTATTATATAAACATATACGTATATAGTATATTTAGATGTATTTATATATGTAAATATTAAGAATATACATATTTCATCTTTAAATGTATATATATATATAATATATATATATTATATATATATTTATATAAAACTATATATTCTGTATATATGTAAATATATATAAAATATATATATATATGATATATATATATATATATCTATAAGATATATATATATACATATATTACATTCAATAATGTACATGTACAGGTGTATATACATACATACATATTCTGACACACATATAAATATATAACATATTAAATATAATGTATATATATATATATACGTATATATATATATATATATATATATATATATATAATTATATATATATAATAATATATTCACGGAATTGTCCGGAGCATCACGGGATATCATTAAAAGACAGAAGATTAAAACAATTGTCATTTCTGAAGGGGGTCCTTTATTAATGGGGAGTGTACTGTCAAAGTAGCCTCTATTTTCTAATGTACTGTAAGGCGCGGCGTTCTGCCAAGGTCTTGGTGAGAAAGGTATATAAGGAGCGCAACGCATTGCTGTAGTCACATCGCCCTGTTACGGCTCACCAAATCCTGCAGAGATGAAGTACTTGGTGGGTAAGGATTGCAGTTGTTGATCCTGTGTGACCTGTTTTAATGGAGTTCATTTAGCTGATGTGAATGGAAAAAGAGTTTTTAAGTCAACCTTTCTCGGTTTGATTCTTTTCAGGTGTTTGTATCATGGTGGCTGCCGCTTGGCCTTTGAGGTGGAGAAGCGAGAGGCGGAGACAGTCGTGACCTACAACTATGGCTATGGTCTCACCACCACGCCTAATACCCCCGTAACTACTACCATCCATACCGCTCTACCACACAACACAAGGGTCAACAAGTGAGGGCCGAAGCTGAGCCTTCTGTAGGGTACTCTCACTTACCGAGGCTACGACCGCCCCGGCTTTCAACGGCTACAGCCACACCCATATCCACTCCCTACTCCACCAACACCACAAGAGGTACGTGACCCGTTGCTGAGGCTGTACCCGTCTACGGTTACAGGTCGTACCAGTGTCTACGCTCGGGTACCACCACTTCTTACCAGCACACTCCTACCACTACACCCCCTACACTCACAGCCACCACAAGAGATCAGCTGAGCCAGAAGCCAATCCTGGTTACAGCTATGTCCATCGTCACCAGTCCGCGTACCATCCCTACCATGGAGCTCACTATGGTTATGGTTACCAAACTCTTCACCACTGAGGCACAAGGAGTTTACTTGTCCTGACTATATCTAAAAGAGTTTTATTCTGAAAAGTAATATAGAAATAATAAAGTCATTCTATATATATTATGTTTATATCAATAAGATTCCTTATAAAAAATGTACAGAACCATTGTGTGAGAGGAACATATTTCTACTGAAATAGAACACAACCCTTAGGACGACGAAGTATGGGGGTGGGGTGGGTGGAGGGAAGAATAGGGAGATAAATGAGAATGAGGAGGAAATGAAGGAAAAGGGGGTGGAAGGGGAAAATAGAAATAGGATAAGGGAAGAGGATGGGGAGGAAGGGGGGAAGAAGAGGAGGAAGTAGAGAAGAGCTAATATGAATATAAAAAGAAAGATGTCGCAGACAACGAAAAAAGGAGGAAGAGAGAGAAGAAAGAGATCTTGATAAAAAGAAAGACAAGTAAAACCTTGATTTAGAAAAACAACTTAGAAAGGGGATATGGAGCAGATAAGAACTAAGAATAGATAAAGAATGAAGCAATGAGCATGATATTGTAACGAGTTTGAATACATATTGAAATAAAATATTGCATAATACATTATATAAGTTTTTATCTTTTTTTGAGAGACAAGTTTTTATAATTTGGTTTAACACGTATGCTACATTAATAAATGTGTTTATATACATTAATATTCATCTATACATATATATCTATGCATATATATACAACATAATCTATAAATTATATCATACATACATTATATATAAATCTATATATATATATATATATATATATGTATTATATATATATATTGAATACTATTTATATATATAAAATATATATATATATATATAAAAATATATATATATATTATTTATATATATATATAAAAATATATATATATATAAAATATATATATATATTATATGAATAAATATAAAAATATATAAATATATAAATATATATATATATAAATATATATATATATACATATATATATATACATATATTATATATATATATACATATATATATATATATATAAAATATATATATATATATATGTGTGTGTGTGTGTCCACACATATGTTCACACATAAGCTCACATACATACAGCAGACTGTGTCGTTATATATAAACATATACGTATATATGTATATATATGTATATATATATATATATATATATATATATATATATATATATGTAAATATTTATATACATATACATATACGTATATATGTATATTATATGTTATAATATATATATAATATATATAATATCATTAATATATATGTAAATCATTTATACTACTATAATATTTACATTATTATGAATATCTATAGATATTATCTAATTATTTATATATAATATTTATATATTATATTACTGTATATATGTTATCAACATATATAATCATATATAAATATTTATACTTATATTATATACAAATAAAATATTGATTCATTTACATGTTGTATTATAAATACCATACTATTCAGACACACATATATTACTTACATATATATTCTATTATATATATTAGATATATATTATTTATATATATATATATATTCACGAATTGTCCCTGCTTCAGATATCAGTTTAAATAAAAAAGACAGAAGTTTAAAACAATTGTCATTTCCTGAAGGCGGTGGTCATTTATCTAATGTAGGCGTGTCTGCTCAAAGCCAGCCTCTATTTTGCTAATGTACTGTTAAGAAGGCCAGGTTCAGTCAAGGTTCCTTGCGTGTGAGAAAAGGTATATAGGAGCGCACAGCATCATTAATACGCATTACGTAGTCACTATCGCCCTGTTCGGTCTCACCAATCCTGCAGAGAGGAGTATTTGGTGGTAAAGATAAAGATTGCAAGGTTGTTGATTTTTGTTCGCATCTTCTGTGTGTGACCTGGTTTAATGGAGTTCATTCTTTTTGGGAGTGAATTGGAAAAATAAGAGTTTTAGCTGAAACCTTTTCTTTGTTTTGTTTTGTTTCATTTCGGTTGTTTGTATTCCTGGTGGCTCCCGCTTGCGCTTCTGAGGTGGAGAAGCGAGAGGCGGAGTCCAAGCGTTTGCCCTACACTCTGGGGCTTTGGTCTCTCTCACAACCACGCCTACTACTCCCCCGCACTACTACACCCCTTTACGCTCCACACACCAACACACACAAGAGCGTCGCAGAGCCTGAGGGCCGAAAAAGTGAGCCTTTCTTACCGGCTATCTCAATACGAGGGCGCCTAGAGGCTATAGAAAGAGGGCTACTACCGATAACGTTTCTTCCTACGGCTACCAGCCACACCATCCACTCCTACGTCCTCCACCAACACATATGAGGTCACGATGAACCCCGTTGTGAAGGCTTGAACCGGCTACGGTTACAATGTTCGTGTTACCTACCAGATTCTGTCTACGCCTCGTTACACCCACATCTTTACCAGCACACCCTACCATACACCCCCTACACTCACGCCACACAAGAGGTCCGCTGACCCCGTTGCTGAGGCTGAACCCGGCTACGGTTACAGGTCGTACCAGCCTGTCTACCCTCGTTACCACCACTCTTACCAGCCACACCCCTACCACTACACCCCCTACACTCACAGCCACCACAAGAGATCAGCTGAGCCAGAAGCCAATCCTGGTTACAGCTATGTCCACCGCCACCAGTCAGCGTACCACCCCTACCATCACCACAAGAGGTCCGCCGAAGCTGAGGCCGAAGCTGAGCCTTCTTACGGCTACTCTCACTACCGAGGCTACTACCGCCCCGTTTCCTACGGCTACCAGCCACACCACTACACTCCCTACGTCCACCACCACCACAAGAGGTCCGCTGACCCCGTTGCTGAGGCTGAACCCGGCTACGGTTACAAGTCGTACCAGCCTGTCTACCCTCGTTACCACCACTCTTACCAGCCACACCCCTACCACTACACCCCCTACACTCACAGCCACCACAAGAGATCCGCTGACCCCGTCGCTGAGGCTGAACCCGGCTACGGTTACAAGTCGTACCAGCCTGTCTACGCTCGTTACCACCACTCTTACCAGCCACACTCCTACCACTACACCCCCTACACTCACAGTCACCACAAGAGGTCCGCCGAAGCTGAGGCCGAAGCTGAGCCTTCTTACGGCTACTCTCACTACCGAGGCTACTACCGCCCCGTTTCCTACGGCTACCAGCCACACCACTACACTCCCTACGTCCACCACCACCACAAGAGGTCCGCTGACCCCGTTGCTGAGGCTGAACCCGGCTACGGTTACAGGTCGTACCAGCCTGTCTACCCTCGTTACCACCACTCTTACCAGCCACACCCCTACCACTACACCCCCTACACTCACAGCCACCACAAGAGGTCCGCTGACCCCGTTGCTGAGGCTGAACCCGGCTACGGTTACAAGTCGTACCAGCCTGTCTACCCTCGTTACCACCACTCTTACCAGCCACACCCCTACCACTACACCCCCTACACTCACAGCCACCACAAGAGATCAGCTGAGCCAGAAGCCAATCCTGGTTACAGCTATGTCCACCGCCACCAGTCCGCGTACCATCCCTACCATGGAGCTCACTATGGTTATGGTTACCACACTCTTACCAGCCACACCCCTACCACTACACCCCATACACTCACAGCCACCACAAGAGATCCGCTGACCCCGTTGCTGAGGCTGAACCCGGCTACGGTTACAAGTCGTACCAGCCTGTCTACCCTCGTTACCACCACTCTTACCAGCCACACCCCTACCACTACACCCCATACACTCACAGCCACCACAAGAGGTCCGCCGAAGCTGAGGCCGAAGCTGAGCCTTCTTACGGCTACTCTCACTACCGAGGCTACTACAGTCCCGTTTCCTACGGCTACCAGTCACACCACTACACTCCCTATGTCCACCACCACCACAAGAGATCCGCCGAGCCTGAGGCCGAGGCTGAACCTTCTCACTACCGAGGCTACTACCGTCCCGTTTCCTACGGCTACCAGTCACACCACTACACTCCCTATGTCCAACACCACCACAAGAGGTCCGCCGAGCCTGAGGCCGAAGCTGAGCCTTCTCACTACCGAGGCTACTACCGCCCCATTTCCTACGGCTACCAGCCACACCACTACACTCCCTACGCCCACCACCACCACAAGAGGTCCGCCGATCCTGAGGCCGAAACTGAGCCTTCTCACTACCGAGGCTACTACCGTCCCGTTTCCTACGGCTACCAGTCACACCACTATACTCCCTATGTCCAACACCACCACAAGAGGTCCGCCGAGCCTGAGGCCGAAGCTGAGCCTTCTCACTACCGAGGCTACTACCGCCCCATTTCCTACGGCTACCAGTCACACCACTACACTCCCTACGTCCACCACCACCACCACAAGAGGTGCGACGAAGTGCAGAGCCGAAGCTGAGCCTTTCTTACGGCTTACTCTCACTACCTAGGCTACTATCGCCCCGTTTCCTACGGCTACCAGCCACACCACTACACTCCCTACGTCCTACCACCACCACAAGAGGTCCGCCGAGCCTGAGGCCGAAGCTGAGCCTTCTTACGGCTACTCTCACTACCGAGGCTACTACCGCCCTGTTTCCTACGGCTACCAGCCACACCACTACACTCCCTACGTCCACCACCACCACAAGAGGTCCGCTGACCCCGTTGCTGAGGCTGAACCCGGCTACGGTTACAGGTCGTACCAGCCTGTCTACCCTCGTTACCACCACTCTTACCAGCCACACCCCTACCACTACACCCCCTACACTCACAGCCACCACAAGAGATCAGCTGAGCCAGAAGCCAATCCTGGTTACAGCTATGTCCATCGTCACCAGTCCGCGTACCATCCCTACCATGGAGCTCACTATGGTTATGGTTACCACACTCTTCACCACTGAGACACGAGGAGTTTACTTGTCCTGACTATATCTAAAAGATTTTAATTCTTAAAAGTAATATGGAAGTAATAAAGTCATTCTATATATATTTTGTTTATGTCAATAAGATTCCTTATAAAAAGAAAGATATACAGAGCTACTGGGTGTGAATATCATATATACACTCATATAGAGGACAACTTTTAGGAGGACGAAGTATGGAGGGGGGAGGTGATAAATGAGGATAAGGAGGAAATGAAGGAGGAGGAGGAAAGGGGACATAGATTTAGAATGAGGGAGGAGGTTACGAGGTTGGAGAAGGATAGAGAGGAAAAGAGGAAGGAGAAGAGGTCGAAAAGAGGAAATATGGAGATGAAAAGAAAGAAGACGAAGAAGGAAATATGAGAGATAAAGAAAAAAAGAGGGAGAGGGAAAAGGAAAAGAACGAGATCAAGCTAAAAACAAAAGAAAAGAAATATAAGCAAAACGTGGCTTTAGAAAAACAAATTAGGAAGGAGATATGGAATAAAGAAAAACAGAAAATGAAAACGAAAGAAAATGGAATAATGAACAGGATATTGTAATGACTATCAATGCATATTTAAATGATATATCATAAAATACATTACATACTTTTGATATTTTTGATTTTTTATAATTTGGTTTTACATATATGTTGCATTAATAAATATGTGTTTGTATATATCAATATTATGTGTTCTATCCCAGTTTATTAAGCATGTACAGTGGTATATATATATATATATATATATTATATATTTATATATTAATATATATTATTAGTATATATTTTATTATATATTATATATATATATATATATATATTTTTTTATAGATATATTATATATGTATTTATATATATAGATATATAAATATATATATATATATATATATATATATATATATGTATATATATATTTTTTTCTTTTTTTTCTTTTGTTATTGAATTTCCGCCTTTTTAATTAACTTTCATGATAAGTTCAACGGAAGTTACTTTATAAAATAGCAATATTGCATCATTAATTTGTTTGCCTTTTGGTAACAAAATTGGACAAATTTAGCTATGTTTTGACAAAAGCGTATTTCAATCACTTGTCACTTAATGGAAGTCACCCTCAAGTGGGACCAGAAAAGCGACTTCTTTTGCCTCAGTGTCAGGAGCCTCGATCTGATTTTCATCCACAAGAAAGTATGCAAAGGCGTGCTTATTACTGCCCTGATTAGGGCAAAAGGAGAGTCGACGAAATTTTGACTCAATTTTTGCTGTAATTAGAATATAGAGGCATGAATAAAAAATAAAAAAAAATCTTCATTTTCTATCAAAATGATATTGTTTTACTTAGCTTCAAAAGATTAAAAACTGATCTAATAAACTACCTTAGAATTTGACTTGTAAGTCACAACACAGGATGGCCTATCAATTTTGGCCAGTAGTATCTATAAACGCTTACACATATATGTATATATATATATGTATATACATATGCACATATATATACATATATTCATATACACACACATATATATGTGTGTGTGTCCATACATATGTTCACACATAAGCTCACATACATACAGCAGACTGTGTCGTTATATATAAACATATACGTATATATGTATATATATATGTATATATATATATATATATATATATATATATATATTTTTTTATGTATGCACATATTTATGTATACATATACACATACATGCATACATGTACATATTTACATTTATATATATATATATAAATATATATACATATATATATATATATATATATATATATATATATATATATATATATATATATATATATATTCACGAATTGTCCCTGCATCACGATATCAGTAAAAGACAGAAGATTAAAACACTAGTCATTTCCTGAAGGCGGGTCCTTTATCTAATGTGGGCGTGTCCTGCTCAAAGCCAGCCTCTATTTTCGTAATGTACTGTAAGAGCAGCGTTCTGTCAAGGTCTTGCGTGAGAACAGGTATATAAGGAGCCGCACGCATTGCTGTAGTCACATCGCCCTGTTCCGTCTCACCAATCCTGCAGAGATGAAGTACTTGGTGGGTAAAGATTGCACGTGTTGAATCCTGTGTGACCTGGTTTAATGGAGTTCATTTTGCTGAGTGAATTGGAAAAAGAGTTTTTAGGTCAACCTTTTCTTGTTTTGTTTCTCTTCAGGTGTTTGTACTCCTGGTGGCTGCCGCTTGCGCTTCTGAGGTGGAGAAGCGAGAGGCGGAGCCAAGTCGTGCCTACAACTCTGGCTATGGTCTCCACCACCACGCCTACTACCCCCGCACCTACTACCACCCCTACCACCACCACAAGAGGTCCGCCGAACCTGAGGCCGAAGCTGAGCCTTCTTACGGCTACTCTCACTACCGAGGCTACTACCGCCCCGTTTCCTACGGCTACCAGCCACACCACTACACTCCCTACGTCCACCACCACCACAAGAGGTCCGCTGACCCCGTTGCTGAGGCTGAACCCGGCTACGGTTACAGGTCGTACCAGCCTGTCTACCCTCGTTACCACCACTCTTACCAGCCACACCCCTACCACTACACCCCCTACACTCACAGCCACCACAAGAGGTCCGCTGACCCCGTTGCTGAGGCTGAACCCGGCTACGGTTACAAGTCGTACCAGCCTGTCTACCCTCGTTACCACCACTCTTACCAGCCACACCCCTACCACTACACCCCCTACACTCACAGCCACCACAAGAGATCAGCTGAGCCAGAAGCCAATCCTGGTTACAGCTATGTCCACCGCCACCAGTCCGCGTACCATCCCTACCATGGAGCTCACTATGGTTATGGTTACCACACTCTTCACCACTGAGGCACGAGGAGTTTACTTGTCCTGACTATATCTAAAAGATTTTTATTCTGAAAGTAATATAGAAATAATAAAGTCATTCTATATACATTATGCATATTTCAATAAGATTCCCTATAAAAAAAAAAAAAAATGTACAGAAGCATTAAGTGTGAGAAACATATTTACACTCATATAGAAGACAACTTCTAGAAGGACGAAGTAGGGAGGAGGGAGGGGGAGAGATAAATGAGGGTGAGGAGGAAAGGGAGGAGGAGGAGGAGGGAGGGGGAGAGATAAATGAGGGTGAGGAGGAAAGGGAGGAGGAGGAGGAAGGGGGGCATAGAAATAGGATGAGGGAGGAGATTACGAGGTTGGAGAAGGATAGGGTGAAGAGAGGAAGAAGAGGAGGTCGAAAAGAGCAAATACGAAGATGAAAAGGAAGAAGACGAAGAAAGAAATGTGTGAAACAAAAAAAGGAGGGAGAGGGAAAAGGAAAAGAACGAGATCAAGCTAAAAACAAAAGAAAGGGAATATAAGCAAAACGTGGCTTTAGAAAAACAACTTAGAAAGGAGATATGGAACAAAGAAAAACACAGAAAATGAAAACGAGAGAAAATGGAATAAGGAACAGGATATGGTGACGACTATAAATGCATATTCAAATTATATATCATAAAATACATTACATAGTTTTGATATTTTTGAGAGTTGTTTTTATAATTTGGTTTTACATACATGTTGCATTGATAAGTATGTGTTTGTATATATCAATATTCTGTGTTCTATCCCAGTCTATTAAGCATGTCCAGGGGTATATATATATTTTTTTCTTTTTTTTCTTTTGTTATTGAATTTCCGCCTTTTTAATTAACTTTCATGATAAGTACAACGGAAATTACTTTATAAAAAAACAATATTGCATCATAAATTTGTTTGCCTTTTGGTAACAAAATTGGACAAATTTAGCTATGTTTTGACAAAAGCGTATTTCAATCACTTGTCACTTAATGGAAGTCACCCTCAAGTGAGACCAGAAAAGCGACTTCTTTTGCCTCAGTGTCAGGAGCCTCGGTCTGATTATCATCTACAAGAAAGTGTGCAAAGGCGTGCTTATTACTGCCCTGATTAGGGCAAAAGGAGGGTCGACGAAATTTTGACTCAATTTTTGCTGTAATTAGAATATAGATGCATGAATAAGAAAAAAAATCTTCATTTTCTATCAAAATGATATTGTTTTACTTAGCTTCAAAAGATTAAAAACTGATCTAATAAACTACGATAGAATTTGACTTGTAAGTCACAACAGGATGGCCTATCAATTTTGGCTAGTAGTACATATATATGTATATATGCATATATATACATATATATACACACATATATATATATATATATATATATATATATATAATGTTTATGTGTGTGTACATACATATGTCCACACGTTAGATTACATGCACACAGCAGATTGTGTCGGTATATATAAACGTATACAAATTTATACATTTCTATACATGTATATATATACATATATATGTGTGTGTATCTACATATATATGTTCACACATAAGCTCACATACACACAACAGACTATATCGGTATATATATATATATATATATATATATATATATATATATATATATATATATATATATATATATATATATATATATATATATATATATATATTTATTTATTTATGTATAATGTATATACATATATGTATATACACACATACATACATATATATAAATATATATATATAAATATATACTTACACACACACATATATATAAATTCATATTCGCTCCTGCATAACGATATCAATAAAAGGCAGAAGAATAAAGCACAAGGATTTTCCTGTAGGCGGGTCTTTTTTCTATTGTGGGCGTGTCCTGCTCAAAGCCAGCCTCTATTTTCGTAATGTACTGTAAGAGCAGCGTTCTGTCAAGGTCTTGCGTGAGAACAGGTATATAAGGAGCCGCACGCATTGCTGTAGTCACATCGCCCTGTTCCGTCTCACCAATCCTGCAGAGATGAAGTACTTGGTGGGTAAAGATTGCACGTGTTGAATCCTGTGTGACCTGGTTTAATGGAGTTCATTTTGCTGAGTGAATTCGAAAAAGAGTTTTTAGGTCAACCTTTTCTTGTTTTGTTTCTCTTCAGGTGTTTGTACTCCTGGTGGCTGCCGCTTGCGCTTCTGAGGTGGAGAAGCGAGAGGCGGAGCCAAGTCGTGCCTACAACTCTGGCTATGGTCTCCACCACCACGCCTACTACCCCCGCACCTACTACCACCCCTACCACCACCACAAGAGGTCCGCCGAAGCTGAGGCCGAAGCTGAGCCTTCTTACGGCTACTCTCACTACCGAGGCTACTACCGCCCCGTTTCCTACGGCTACCAGCCACACCACTACACTCCCTACGTCCACCACCACCACAAGAGGTCCGCTGACCCCGTTGCTGAGGCTGAACCCGGCTACGGTTACAAGTCGTACCAGCCTGTCTACGCTCGTTACCACCACTCTTACCAGCCACACCCCTACCACTACACCCCCTACACTCGTAGCCACCACAAGAGGTCCGCTGACCCCGTTGCTGAGGCTGAACCCGGCTACGGTTACAAGTCGTACCAGCCTGTTTACCCTCGTTACCACCACTCTTACCAGCCACACCCCTACCACTACACCCCCTACACTCACAGCCACCACAAGAGATCAGCTGAGCCAGAAGCCAATCCTGGTTACAGCTATGTCCACCGCCACCAGTCCGCGTACCATCCCTACCATGGAGCTCACTATGGTTATGGTTACCACACTCTTCACCACTGAGGCACGAGGAGTTTACTTGTCCTGACTATATCTAAAAGATTTTTATTCTGAAAAGTAACATAGAAGTAATAAAGTCGTTTTATATATATTATGTTTACATCAATAAGATTCCTTATATAAAGAAAGATGTACAGAACTATTGGGTGTGAGTAACATGTACACTCATATAGAGGACAACTTTTAGGAGGACGAAGTAGGGAGGGGGGAGGGGGAGAGATAAATGAGGATAAGGAGGAAATGGAGGAGGAGGAGGAAGGGGGGCATAGAAATAGGATGAGGGAGGAGATTACGAGGTTGGAAAAGGAAGAATAGGATGTCGAAAAGAGGAAATACGAAGATGAAAAGGAAGAAGACGAAGAAGGAAATATGAGAGACAAAAAAAGGAGGGAGAGGGAAACGAAGAAGATAGAGGTTAAGGAAAAATAAAAAAGAGGGAATAAAACCTAAACGTGGCTTTAGAAAAAAAAAACTTACAAAGGAGATATGGAACAAAGAAAAACACAGAAAATCAAAAAAAGATATGTAGATGAGAAAACGAGAGAAAATGGAATAATGAATAAGATATTCTGACGACTATGAATGCATATTCAAATGATATATCATAAAATACATTACATAGTTTTGATATTTTTAACAGTTGTTTTTATAATTTGATTTTACATATATGTTGCTTTAATAAGTATGTGTTTGTATATATTAATATACTGTATTCTATCCCAGTCTATTAAGTATGTCCAGGGGTATATATATATTTTTTCTTTTTTTTTAAATGGAATTTCCGCCTTTTTAATTAACTTAAATGATAAGTTAAGCGAAAGTTACTTTATAAAATAGCAATATTGCATCATTAATTTGTTTGCCTTTTGGTAACAAAATTGTAAAAATTTAGCTATGTTTTGACAAAAGCATATTTCAATCACTTGTCACTTAATGGAAGTCACCCTCAAGTGGGACCAGAGAAGCGACTTCTTTTGCCTCAGTGTCAGGAGCCTCGGTCTGATTTTCATCTACAAGAAAGTGTGCAAAGGCGTGCGTATGACTGCCCTGATTAGGGCTGTAATTAGAATATAGATGTATGAAAAAAAGATCCTTTTCTATTAAAATGATATTGTTTTACTTAGCTTCAAAAGTTTAAAAGCTGATTAAATTAACTGGGATGGAATTTGATTTGTAAGTCACAACACAGGATGGCCTATTGATTTTGGCCAGTAGTATATATAATCGCAGACATATATATGTACTTATATGTATATATGTGTGTGTGTCAATATATATGTCCACACATAAGCTCACATAAACACAGCAGACTGTGTCGGTATATGTAAACGTATACATACATACATATATATGTATATATATGTATATATATATTTTTATGTATACATATATTTATGTATACATATACACATACATGCATACATGTACATATTTACATTTATATATATATATATATATATATATATATATATATATATATATATATATATATATATAGATATATAGATAGATAGATATTCATGAATTGCCCCTGAATCACGATATCAGTAAAAGACAGAAGATTAAAATACTAGTCATTTCCTGAAGGCGGGTCCTTTATCTAATGTGGGCGTGTCCTGCTCAAAGCCAGCCTCTATTTTCGTAATGTACTGTAAGAGCAGCGTTCTGTCAAGGTCTTGCGTGAGAACAGGTATATAAGGAGCCGCACGCATTGCTGTAGTCACATCGCCCTGTTCCGTCTCACCAATCCTGCAGAGATGAAGTACTTGGTGGGTAAAGATTGCACGTGTTGAATCCTGTGTGACCTGGTTTAATGGAGTTCATTTTGCTGAGTGAATTCGAAAAAGCGTATTTGGCTTACCTTTTCTTCTTGTTTTGTTTCTCTTCAGGTGTTTGTACTCCTGGTGGCTGCCGCTTGCGCTTCTGAGGTGGAGAAGCGAGAGGCGGAGCCAAGTCGTGCCTACAACTATGGCTATGGTCTCCACCACCACGCCTACTACCCCCGCACCTACTACCACCCCTATCACCACCACAAGAGGTCCGCCGAGCCTGAAGCCGAAGCTGAGCCTTCTCACTACCGAGGCTATTACCGCCCCGTTTCCTACGGCTACCAGCCACACCACTACACTCCCTACGTCCACCACCACCACAAGAGGTCCGCTGACCCCGTTGCTGAGGCTGAACCCGGCTACGGTTACAAGTCGTACCAGCCTGTCTACGCTCGTTACCACCACTCTTACCAGCCACACCCCTACCACTACACCCCATACACTCACAGCCACCACAAGAGATCAGCTGAGCCAGAAGCCAATCCTGGTTATAGCTATGTCCATCGTCACCAGTCCGCGTACCATCCCTACCATGGAGCTCACTATGGTTATGGTTACCACACTCTCCACCATTAAGGCATCAGTGAAAAGTGATTACGAAATAATAAAATTATTTCTAAATAGATTATGTTTATATAACATAATTCCTTGCAA
>NW_028234444.1:13791994-13804494 GCF_977035675.1 Penaeus japonicus | reverse complement strand
CCTCAGCCTTCAAAAGAGACGGAGAGTACCGAGTCTTTCTCCTTGACAGGTTCATGGCAGAATACTCTATCAAGGATCTTGCCCACGGCGGGGCTGTGGCATAGTCAGGGTGGGGGAGGTCCATGCCCTTAATTAACAGTGTCTCCTTGAGCTCAAAGCATATCACCACCCTAGCTGTATGAGACAGCCAGGAGTTGTTGGCAAAGAGTTCATGGTTCTGTGCAAGCCGACGCTGCACTGTTTGACCTTTACTCTGGATGGTCGTGGCATCTTCGCCCTTTGGGGTTTGGGTTAAGGCTCTGCCAGTGTGGTCTTGGCCGCGGGTTGGGTGGGGAGACAAGTCTCGCCCGGGGGGTTTGTGGGGAGAGGAGTCTCACCCTGAGTTGGATTGGGTGTAGAGGCCTTGGGCCTTACATTCCCTTTCCTTCAGGGCAGCGACAGTCTGGGTCATTGCCGTGACGGCGACCATGACTGCCTTCTCCGTCTCTTAACTGGTCCGTCCCAATGCTGACGCAACTGCTGTGACAACTGCCGTCAGCAGGAGCGTCAAGTCATTCCCTGTAAACAGAGTTTGACTCTCTGCTCTTGGGTTGGCGTTTGGTGTGTTCCCAGACCCCTTCCAGGTCTGTTTCCGTCTTGGAACACCCACCAGGGCCGGAAACTCCTTTGTGTTGGAGGTGTCCGGTGGTGGTTTTGTTTTGGGCGGTGCTTCCTTCCTCTTAGGAGGGGGGGAGCCCTTACCCATTTGTTCTGCCCCCAGACAAGTGCCTGGAGGGGCAGGAAGAAATTCCGGTCATTTTGCAACGACCTCTTGCCGCCGAAGAGCCTCTTCTTTCCTGACGGAACATCCGAGGCTCCAGGCATGGTGCTTTTTGTGGCAGTTGGGACACTTGGCAGTAGTGTCCCACTTGCCGTCTTTGTGTGCTTTGAGGCACACCTCCGTGCTGTGTGCCTGACTACAGACACCACACTTCGGCTTTGCAGAGCAAGTGGCCTGGTGGTGTCCATACTTCTGACACGTGAAGCAACGGAGTGGGTCAGGGACATATGTCCTGAGGTTGTAGGAGCCCCAATTACCAAGGTCCAACTGGGGCTCCCTTCAAGGTGACCAGGACTTGCCTGGTTGGGTGCTTCTCTTTGGAAAGTCGGGAAGCTCCCACCACCTTGGGATGGGCAGTGATGACCTCAAGGTCATACATCTGAGGGAAGCCAAGAAGCACCATCTTGGACCTCCTCTCATCAGAAGTCAGGGCCGCCAAACTCACCTTCCGCCCGTCCTGGAGCTTGTCAGTCTCCTGGACGAAGGTGAGGGTGGACTGGTCCTTGGGGATGATTATCATGCCTTTGTCTCTGGCAATTCTAATCGTCAGACGGCACTGTCTCTGGGTTTCCAGAGCCCGTACCATCTGATAAGCGTTGTCGAATCCTTCCGGCTTAGGGGGAACCGACTCGGGGCTACAGACTCGCCCTCCGAGTCTGTAGCCGGCCGAGGACGCTTAATGCCTGCCTTCCGAACCGACGCCGGAATTTTGGCAGTGGGGCCAGCAGGGTTGGAGGGTCCTGTCTGGCTTCCATTTTTGGTTTGACTCGTCTTCTGAACCGATGCCAGAGACTTGTCTGTGCCAAGGGCTGGTTTGGAGGGTCCAGCCCGAGGCTCTTGGGTAGGCTTTCTCTGAACCGACGCCAGAGCCTTTCCCAACTTTCGACTTTTGTCACCAAGGACCTTGAAAGGTTCCAAGGTGACAGCCTTGGTCATCTTCGTTCCAGGTTCGTCAACGTGGGGGTCAGTCAGGGTTTTTTAATTGTAAGATGCCATAGAGTAAAGCGTTCAATTCATCCTCCCACGCCCCCACCCACCACCGAGTCCAACAAGGGGAAGCTGTGCACTGAGACCATGCTCAGAAGCCACAGGGATGATGGGAGGATATATGCAACCCTTGCCTCGCATTGATGGCATTTGCAAATACATGCGATTGCCTGCAAGACAGGAGCTGCTTGACCCTAGCCTAGTTCAAAAGAGAGACCAGCCAATTGACCTAATCGAGCCGAGATCAGGCCACCCGTCTTGCTGGAATAGAGGACCAAAGAGGTGTGTTGCTAGCTGCAGGGCGTACTCATACACGGCATTGCTCAACCTCCAGGAATCCCGTCTCCCAGCGCACAGGGGCGCCACGCACGGCAAACACGTGGACAGGTGTGTGCCCCCCTGGGGGGGAGGACCAGGGGAGGGGTGTGATCCCACCTACTAGATCAGCACCTAGGAACGCTTAGTCATCCTTCCTCGGAGAATCAACCGTTAGAAGGCCACCTCAACGGGAGAGAGAGACTGGCCAATTCTAGAACGGGCTCTTCCGAGGAATGAGTTCAAGCCCCCGCGCCACGACAAGGCGGTTCCTTATTGCGGGGGAAGCGTAAGCAAGGATCAGCGGACCTCTTATGGAGGTTAGTCCGCTGTCCGACTCTCGCTTCTCGATTGGAGAAGCGCAAATAAGAGCTGCCAGAAGCACTACTGCCTGTTGAGGAAATGGAAAGAGAATTTGTGGCTTTCAGGAGAATATGCTTGGTTTTCTTAACAGCTCTATTCCACACTCTTTCATATCATTCCAATCTCTATTTCTGAATGCGTGTGTGTCTCTGTGTGTATATATATATAAATATATATATGTATATATATATATGCACACACACGCATACATTTACATGGACCTGCTAGCTGACTCATCTACGGAGGCCAAAGCGCGGAATGCCCTACGAGTTTGCGGTTGAAAAAGTATAGGAATTTTTAGTTAATAGACGGAGGAAATATAGCGCAATATTACTTAAGTGTATATAAATTAATAACTGTGCACACACAAGCACACACACAGGTGTGTATTTATGTGTGTGTAGATAATTATGTAAACCCCAGATTATATTTTTTGTAGATATAACATATGTTTTGTGATTTCCAGAATACATAAATTGACATTAGCTAATATTAAGCAAAGCAGGATAAGTTTCACAGATTCTGTATTAAGAATGAAAATTTTAATGGCGTCCATACACATATTACGTCCTGTTATATTCTTATATCAGCATGAAGTATACATCCTTACTGATGGTGGCAGCAAGTCAAGAAGTGTCTTCAGTATTGATAGCCGTACCTTGTGCCGTAGCCATAGCCGTAAGAGTAGGGATAGCCGTAAGAGACGTAAGGGACGCTTTGGTAAGAGGAGTAAGAGTACGGGTGAACAATGGAGGCTTCAGCTTCGGGTTCGGCCGACCTCTTGTGGATGGGGTGCGAGTAGCCGTAGGGATAGCCGTAGCTGTAGGGCCGAGCGTATGTATAACGTGCAGAGTAAGGGTGGTAGACGGCGCTCAGGAACGAAGGGTCGGCTGCGGGCTCAGGATCAGCGGACCTCTTATGAAGGCCGCGTCCATAAGGGAGGCCATAGGTGTAGGGGTAACCGTAGCCTCCTCGGTAGCCGTAGCCTCCTCGGTAGCCGTAGCCTCCTCGGTAGCCGTAGCCGTAAGCAGGCAGTGTGGGATCGGCGTCCGCCTCTCGCTTCTCGAGTGGAGAAGCGCAAGCAAGGGCTGCCAGGACCACTACGGCCTATTGGAGAAGCACAAAGCGGAGGGGGAACATTAGGTTAGTCACAGAACGACATCACGCCTCACAGAAAGACATGGTCCATTTCTTCCTTCGTCTGCCTTGCCCACTTTCTGTTTACTGTAAACTAATGTTCTTTAGATAAATGTTCATTTCTATCAGATATTAAATGTAAATGAAAATTACATTCACAAGGTCTCTCTCTTTCTTTCTTTCTTTATATGTATATATACATATATATGGCATATATGTATATCTGTATGTATATATATTCGATTTTTGTACAAGCACAACCATCTGTAAATTTATATCATATGTATCTGATGCTATTTTAGAATTCAGTGCTAGAATTTCTGTTGCCCCCTTTCTGTTTACTGTAAACTAATCTTCTTTAAATAAATGTTCAGTTCTATCAGATATTAAATGTAAATGAAAAATACATTCACATGGTCTTTCTCTCTTTTTTCTTTCTTACTTTATATATATACATATATATGGTATATATGTATATCTGTATGTATGTATATTCATTTTTGTACAAGCATAACCATCTGTAACTTTATATCATATGTATCTAATGCTATTTTAGAATTCAATGCTAGAATTTCTAGAGTATGTTCGTAACATTAAGTACATCGAAATGGCTTACCAGGTATTTCATCATTGCTGCGTGTGCAATTGCTAGGGGGAGACTGTGCCTGCCAGAAAGGGTCTGCCACTTTTATGCTGCACTTCCGTCCTTGGACCTGTGGCTGACTAATCTCAGGAGGAACTACGGTTCAGAGGGAAGACGTAGTGCGACTTTGTTGAAAGGTATTTGGGGGATTGAGTGCATTAACACACAAACACATTAACAGACAAATACACTCACGCGCTCTCACACAGATGTGCATATTTCTCTCTATATATATACATATATATGTGTGTGTGTATGTATATATGTATATGTATATGTATATATACATATATGTATATATTGATATATACATATATATGTATATATATACTTATATATACATATATATGTTTGTGTATGTATGTATGTATATAAATATATGTATACCTATATAAACTTATTTATATACATATGCACACACACACACACCACACGTACACACAGTAACACACATAAGCACACACACACAAACACACATACACACACACACACACACACACACACACATATATATATATATATATATATATATATATATATATATATATATATATATATATACTGTGCATATATATAATATAATCATCATCACCGTCAGCCTGTATTATTCCACTGCAGGACGTAGGCTTGTCTCAAACTTTTTCACTCATTCCGGTCTTGTGTCCTCTTCTTTCCAGTTTACTCCTGCGAAAGTCGCTATTTCATCCCGCCATCTAGTCATTGGTCTTGCCCTGGGTATCGTTGTGTCGTGTATTTCCCCTTCTGTTGCTTTCTTTGTCCACCTGATGTGCTGTCTCCGATATATACGTCCAGCCCACTGCCACTTTTTCTTCTAAATGCTCTTGAATATATCTTCTACTTTTGTTTGTTGTCTGATCCATCTGGATTTTTCTTGTCTCTTAAGCTAACTCCTAGCATAAGCCTTACCATTCCTCTTTGAGCACTTACTGATTTCCTCTTAAGTGCCTTGGTCGTAGTCCATGTTTCTGAACCATATGTCATGACGGGGAGGACGTATTGGTCAAAAACCTTTCTCTTTAGACATAGTGGCAGAAGATTTCGTAAAATATTACTATATGTACCCAAGGTACTCCAACCTAGCCTGATTTGCCATTTTATCTCGGCTTCGCAGGATGTACTCGTCTGGATGAGTTGCCTTAGGTATATATACTCGTTCACTGCTTCTAGTACCTCGCCTTGTATTTGTATTTGCATATATACAAATACACACACACACACACACACACACATATATATATATATATATACATATATATATATATATATATATATATATATATATATATACATACACACACATTTATATACAACATATATATGTATATATATATATATATATATATATATATATATATATATATATATATATATATATGCATAAATATATATATGTATATATATATATATATATATATATATATATATATATATTTATATACTTATATATACATACGCACACGCATATATATGCGCATGTACACGTACCGGAAAATGTCTACGAGTATATGCTATTTTTCAATTATGCATGGGTGTGTTTCTACAATCATATTCGTTTATGAAATATTAAATATATTGCCTTACTAAATAATATACTGATTCAGTACTTTGAAAGATAACAAGCAAATATCAATCTCTTAATGATTATTGTAGTGAATATTGCATAATGTGCCTGAGATGTTCCAGTTTCAACCCATGCTTACATGAGCAATCAAAGATCCACTGAACTACGGTGGAGCCAGGCCACTCAGGGCCAGCTAGTTCGAAAGGCCAAAGTTGGTTGAATTGTAGTTCATTATATCAAAGGTTATCTGTGATTCGATAGATCAGGTGTCGGTTGTAGCGACAAAGGGAGATATGTATATTAGAGGGCTATGTCTTGTTTATTTGTGACCAAATTTATATTCGATGTGAAAAAGCCCCTCCTTTCTCATGATCACGTCAAAATAATTCAGAAACCTTTTTACATAACTGTACGAATAGCATGAACCATACGCATAAAAGTCACATCCATTTTTTTTCTACGCGTCTCTTTTCTACAACGTGGTGGCAGGTGTCCGCGAAGCCGATATTTCATCAATGTAATAATTTTTCACTGTATTTTCTGTGTATCATGTCTTCTTCTCATTATCATTGTCAACATTGCTATCCTTAATCTGTTGTCTTTAGTGAGCTGCCAGAAGCACTACCGCCTGTTGAGGAAATGAAAAGAGAATTCGTGGCTTTCAGGAGAATATGCTTGGTTTTCTTAACAGCTCTATTCCACACTCTTTCATTTCATTCCAATCTCTATTTCTGAATGCGTGTGTGTCTGTGTGTGTATATATTATATATATATATATATATATTGAATATACATATGCACACACACACGCATACATTCACATGGCCCTGCTGGCTGACTCATCTACGGAGGCCAAAGCGAGGAATGCCCTACGAGTTTGCGGTTGAAAAAGTATAGGAATTTTTAGTTAATAGACGGAGGAAAGATAGCGCAATATTACTTAGGTATATATAAATCAATAACTGTGCACACACAAGCACACACACACACACAGGTGTGTAGGTCATTATGTAAACCCCAGATTATATTCTTTGTAGATATAACATATGTTTTGTGATTTCCAGAATACAGAAGTTGACATTAGCTAATATTAAGTAAAGAGGAATAAGCTTCACAGATTCTGTATTAAGAATGAAAATTTTAATGACGTCCATACACATATTACATCCTGTCATATTCTTATATCAGCATGAAGTATACATCCTTACTGATGGTGGCAGCAAGTCAGGAAGTGCCTTCAGTATTGATAGCCGTACCTTGCGCCGTAGCCATGGCCGTAAGAGTAGGGATAGCCGTAAGAGACGTAAGGGACGCTTTGGTAGGAGGAGTAAGAGTACGGGTGAACAATGGAGGCTTCAGCTTCGGGTTCGGCCGACCTCTTGTGGATGGGGTGCGAGTAGCCGTAGGGATAGCCGTAGCTGTAGGGCCGAGGGTATGTATAATGTGCAGAGTAAGGGTGGTAGGCGGCGCTCAGGAACGAAGGGTCGGCTGCGGGCTCAGGATCAGCGGACCTCTTATGAAGGCCGCGTCCGTAGGGGAGGCCATAGGTGTATGGGTAGCCGTAGCCTCCTCGGTAGCCGTAGCCTCCTCGGTAGCCGTAGCCTCCTCGGTAGCCGTAGCCGTAAGCAGGCAGTGTGGGATCGGCGTCCGCCTCTCGCTTCTCGAGTGGAGAAGCGCAAGCAAGGGCTGCCAGGACCACTACGGCCTGTTGGAGAAGCACAAAGCGGAGGGGAACATTAGGTTAGTCACAGAACGACATCACGCCTCACAGAAAGACATGTTCCATTTCTTCATTCGTCTGCCTTGCCCACTTTCTGTTTACTGTAAACTAATGTTCTTTAGATAAATGTTCAGTTCTATAAGATATTAAGTGATAATGAAAAATCCATTCACAATCTCTGTCTTTCTTTCTCTCTCTCTCTATATATATACATATATATGTCACATAATATATCTATATATACATACATATATAAACATATGCAAAAATAATATTATGTATATATATATATATATATATATGCATATATATATTTATATATATGTATATATATACATAAATGTTTATAAATGTAAACACATATGTGTATATCTGTATGTATATATATATTCGTTTTTGTACAAGCATAAACATCTATGAATTTATATCATTATATGTATCCAATGCTATTTTAGAATTCAATGCTAGATTTTCTAGAGTATGTTCGTAACATTAAGTACATCGAAATGGCTTACCAGGTATTTCATCATTGCTGCGTGTGCAATTGCCAGGGGGAGACTGTGTCTGCCAGAAAGGGTCTGCCACTTTTATGCTGCACTTCCGTCCTTGGACCTGTGGCTGACTAATCTCAGGAGGAACTACGGTTCAGAGGGAAGACGTAGTGCGACTTTGTTGAAAGGTATTTGGGGGATTGAGTGCATTAACACACAGACACACCCACAGACACATTAACAGGTAAATACACGCACACACACACTCACACATGTATGTATCGCTCTCTCTATATATACATATACATATATGTATATATAAATATGTATATATATACATATATGTATATGTATATATATAAATATGTATATATATATATACATATATGTATATGTACATCTATCTATCTATTTATATTTTTGTACAAAATATATATGTATTTATATATACGTATACATATTTATATATATATATATACATAAATATTTATATATATATATACATAAATATTTATATATACACATATATGTATATATATATTGATATTGATATCTATATACATATATATGTTTGTGTGTGTGTATGTATGTATGTATATAAATATATGTATATCTATATAAACATATTTATATACATATGTGCAGACACACCCACAAACACATATATAATCATATATATACATATACATACATATGTATATATATGTATGTATATATATATATATATATATATATATATATATATATAATCATCGTCATCCTGTATCATTCCACTGCAGGATGTAGGCCTCTCTCAATCTTTTCCAGTCATCCCGGTATTGTGTCCTCTGATTCCAGTTTACTCCTGCGAAATTCGCTATTTCATCTCGCCATCTTGTCATTGGTCTTGCCTTGGGTCTCTTTGTGTCGTGTATTTCCTATTCTGTTGTTTTCTTTGTCCACCTGTTGTCCTGCCCCTGATATATATGTCCAGCCCTCTGCCACTTTTTCTTCATAATGCTCTTATGTATATCCTCTACTTTTGTTTGTTTGATCCGTGTGGATTTGCTCTTGTCTCTCAAGCTAGCTCCTAGCATAAGCCTTTCCATTCCTCTTTGAGCACTTACTAATTTCCTCTCGAGTACCTTGGTCGTAGTCTATGTTTCTGAACCATATGTCTTGACGGGGAGGACGCATTGGTCAAAAACCTTTCTTCTAAACATAGTGGCAGACGACCTTGTAATATATTTCTATGTGTACCGAAGGCACTCCATCCTAGCCTAATTCGCCGTTTTATCTCGGCTTCGCAGGATGTACTCGTCTGGATGAGTTGCCCCAGGTATACATACTCATTAACTGCTTATAGTACCTCGCCCTGTATTTGTATTTGTATATATATATATATATATATATATATATATATATATATATATATATATATATATATATACATCTATATATACACATACATATATATACATAATAAGGATCCTGCTGTCATCTTTTCTGTATATATTCTTGTCAAAATTTACTTCTACTATTCATTTTTTGATTGGTTTCGCCTGATGAGGAATTTTCTCTAAAAAGTTCGAAACGTCGCTAGTTTTTTCTTTCATTTTGTAGTAGTGTTCTATTATATCTGTAATGCTCACGTTACGGTGTGTGTGTGTGTTTTTTTTTTTTTTTTTTTTTTTTTTTGTGATACATATACATACATACACACATTTATATACAACATATATATGTATATATATCATATATATACACGTACACACACACACACACACACACACACACACACACACACACACACACATATATATATATATATATATATATATATATATATATATATATATATATATGTAAGTATATATTTATATGTACATATATATATGCATATCTATCTATCTATCTATCTACCTATCTATCTTTATATATATATATATATATATATATATATATATATATATATATATATATATATACATATATGTATATATATTTATATACGTATATAAACACACACACATATATACGCATATACAGGTACCGAAAATTGTTTGTACATGTATGTGCTATTTTTCAATTGTGCATGGGTGTGTTTCTACAATTATATTCGTATATGAAATACCAAATATATTGCCTTTGAAATATAACAAGAAAATATCAATCTCTTAATGACTATTGCAGTGAATATTGCATAATGTGCCTGACATGTTCCAGTTTCAACCCATGCTTACATGAGCAATCAGATCCACTGAACTACGGTGGGGCCAGACCACTCAGGGCCAGCTAGTTCAAAAGGCCAATGTTGGTTGAATTGTAGTTCATTAGATCAAAGGTTATCTGTGATTCAATAGATCAGGTGTCGGCTGTAGCGCTAAAGGGAGATATGTATATTAGAGGAAAAGTCATGCCATGCTTATTTGTGACCAAATTTATATTCGATGTCAGCTGTATATATGGTGTTATAGCCCCCTGGGATTGCTGTCATTGGGCAATGTAACACCAGATGCTCAGTGTCTTGAGGGGCTTCATTATAGGCGGGACAATTTGGGGATTCCTAATAACCCCATCGGTGTAGGTTGACTGCAGTTCTGCCGTGCCTGTCAGCAACCTATTTGCCTGCGTCCACTGCCTTCTGGTTTGGTGGTGGAAGCCAGGCAGTGGTTCGGTGGAGTCATTTATTAAATCCCCTTTTCGAGGGAGGACTTGTCTCCACTCGTTGCTCCAAGCTTCCTTGGTGTCAAAGGTTTCGTTTCATGTTTTGTAGAAGGGTTTTCTGGATTTCAGTCGGGCTGTTTGTGGGGCGTTTTCACAACCTGTTTGAGTGGTGTAGGGGATTCTGTATTTTGCATGCGCACATGTTTTTGTGTTGCCTCTTCTCTGCGGAGGTGGGGGGGTGGGGCGATATTGCTCATGACTGGTAGCCAAGGTGTTGGGGTTGATTTTATCGTGCCAGTTATTAGTCGCATGTTGTCGTTCAGTTTTGTATTTATTTTGTGTGTGTGGCTACTTCTTGCCCATACTGGTGCACTGTATTCTGCTGCACTGTAGCAGAGTGCGAGTGCTGTGGTTCTCAATACATCCTGTGTTGCTCCCCAGGATGTTCCAGCAAGCTTTTGTGTTAGGGCCACTCTCTTCTTGACTTTGTGGGCTGTATTTTTTATGTGTTGTTTATAAGTGAGAGCTCTGTCGAGAGTAACCCCTAGGTATTTGGGGTGTTTTTCGTGGGGGAGGGTCTCGTTATTCAGCCGTATGTTTAGGGCTTCGTTCGCTTGATGGTTGTTTAGGTGGAACAATGTTGTGACGGTTTTGGTGGTGTTCATCATGAGGTACCATTGTGAGAGAAATGTATGGATGGTTTGGGTGTCTCTGCTTAGGATGGCTTCGAGCTCTTCTTTGGTGTTTGACTGGTATGCAATGGCTAGGTCATTGTGTGTGGGGTAGGTCACTGGAATACAGGTTGAATAAAGTTGGGGCTAAGACTGATCCTTGTGGCACTCCATTTTTAATTTTCTTTGTTTTGCTATGGTCGTTTCCAAATATTACTTGGAAGTTTCGGATTCTTGTCATCTTGTTCAAAAGTTTAAGGGTTTTCTTGCATTTGATGATGCGTGCAATTTTGAGCAATAGACCATCATGCCAAACGGTATCATATGCAGCTGTCAAGTCGATGAATACTGCACCAGTTTTCTTTTTTCTTTCATAACCAGATTCAATGTAAGATGTCAGGGCTAGAATCTGTTCTGTAGTGTCTCTTTCAGGCCTGAAACCTGCCTGTTCGAGGGGAATGTGGGGTTCTAGTAATGGTGATATGCGTGTTAGTATAACCCTTTCTTCTCATTATCATCGTCAACATTACTATCATTAATTTGTGGTCTTTAGTGTGACATTGGTTACTTTGGCTCACCCCTACTGCCTCGTGAAGTGAAGGGCGTTAGCGATACCTCCCACTACAAGAAGCTGGACCTCCTCTGCTGTGCGTCATAGTCCGAAATTGACATGGTATTCCAGATATGTCATCCGGTGTTCTTTGTGTTCTTTGTATATGTGATACATAAGAGATAGATTTATAAATAGGTAGATAGAGATATTATCAGGGTCTTAATTGTATGTGAACAGGTGCAGAATGTAAATGAGAGGAATTATGAATTATAAAACTTATAAACCCTATACGTATTTAAATCTCCATGTTATGTTACTTCAATGAGTCTCTGAATAATCCCCTGCAGATCGCGAGCTGCTTCGACTTTAAGACATCTGGACGAGCTAGCCTCATACCCTGAACTGACCATTACCCCCTCGGCCAATCACAGTCGAGTCGAACCGTACTTCGTTCAATGTGCGAAGTCAATCAAGCCCCTAGGAATGACCTCGCATCTCGCCTCAGAATAGGATATTTGAGATTGAGGTCAGATTTCAAACCAAGAAGTGTCCTCATCCTTCGACTCCTCCTC
>NW_028234444.1:13766994-13774494 GCF_977035675.1 Penaeus japonicus | reverse complement strand
GAGGTGTGTATATTTGATTATTTTTATATAATGCTATATATATTATATATATAATATATATCTATATTATGATATATATATATATATGCATGAATTAATATACATATATATATATGCATATATATACATATTTATATATATATATATATAAATATATATATATATGTATGTATGTGTGTGTGCGTGTGTGTTTGTGTGTGGAGGTGTATGTACATATGTGTGAAAGTGTGCGTTTGTTTGTGTGTGTGTGAGTATGAATATATATTTACATATATATGTATATAGTTATGTATAGTTATATACATACATATATATATACATAATATATATACATTACTTATACAGATACATATATATATATATATATATATATATACTATATATATATATATATATATATATATTTATATATATATATGCATATATATATATATATATATACAAATATATATATATATATTTATATGTATATATATATATATATATATTTATAAATATACATACATATATATATGTATATATATTTATGTATGTATATATAGGTATAGATAAACAAACAGCCATACATGGGTATGACACCCGAATATTATTAGTATCATGAATTATGACCGATAACTATCATTGATAAATTAATCCTTAAATATTAATACTGATAATACTTAATTAATACTAAAAGCATTACATTGGTCCATGGCCTTGTTTATGGGTAATATTGTGCGATGAAGAACCTTCCCCATGAACACCTCAATGGCCTTCTACAAGAATAGCCTTTGTGTAAGAATCATAATGTTCTTAGAAGTTATATTCTACTTCCTCATATATCTTTTTATTTCCTATCACATAACATCCATAGGCATTAACTTAAATCTTTCCTTCTCATTCTCTTTTACTTCTTAACCCTAACCTTTCTCCATTTTGTTTTCAGTATCAGTACTCCCGTTGCTGCTGCTAGTAGTGTTTTATATATATATATATATATATATATATATATATATATATATATATATATATATATAAATATACATATATGTGTGTGTGTATGTGTGTGTGTGTGTGTGGTGTGTGTGTGTGTGTGCGTATACATTGGGGGTGGGGGGTGAGATCAGAGAGATGAGTGAGTGTGGGGAGTGTGAGGTTTGTGGTGAGGGTTTGTGTGAGTTTGTCTGAGTGAGAGAGTGGGTTCTTGTGTTGAGAGTGTGTAGTCATCTCCGTTGGTGCGAGGGTGGGGAGCGATGGGCAGCGAGTGAGTCAGAGTGAGTGGGTTGGAGAGCGAGTGGGAGAGCTAGAGATATGTGTGGAGATGATTGTGAGGGTTAGTGAGGAGGGTGAGTGCAGGGAGAGAGTGAGGGAGTTTGGTGGGAGAGAAGGATGTTATATGATGAGAGGTGATTGTGACTGAGTGTGTGAGACTGTGAGTGAGTGTGAGTGAGTGTGTGTGTGACTGTGTGAGATGGCGGGAGTGTGTAAGAGAGAGTGTGAGTGTAGTGTGTTTGTGTGAGAGTGAGAGGGCGGTTGAGAGAGAGTGAGTGTGTTGTGAGAGGATGTGTGTGAGTTGTGTTGGTGATGGGTGAGTGAGGGTGTGTGGGTGTGTGTTTGTGTGAGAGTGTGTTGTGTGTGTGTCGTGTGTTGTGTGTGTGGAGTGTGTCAGTGAGTTGAGTGTGTGATTGTGTGAGTGTGAGTGTGTGTGTGTGTGTGTGTGAGTGTGTGTGTGAGTGTGGGTGGGAGAGTCTGTGATGATTTGAGGAGAGTGAGGAGTGTGTGAGTGTGAGAGTGAGAGTGGTAGATTGTTAAGAGTGTAGAGTGTGAGTGAGAGAGTGTTAGAGGAGAGAGTGTTAGAGTGTGGATAGGGATGAGTACTGATGATTGAGAGGATGTGAGTGTGTGAGTGAGAGAGGTGTGTGTGTGAGTGTGTGTGGAGTGAGTGTGGGTGGGATAAGAGAGAGCGTGAGTGTATGTGTGTGTGACTGAGTGGGTGTGAGTGATTGAGAGTGAGTGATTGATGTGTGTTTGAGACTTTGTTTGTGAGGAATTATGTTTGTGAGAAAGTATTGTAGTATAGAGGAATATTGAGTGAGTAGTGAGAGAGCTAGAGAGAGAGAGGAGCTAGTACAGATTGAGGTATAGATAGACTGATACAGAGAGTGGGGGGTGTGCTTTGGATTGTGTATAGAATTAATAAATATAATAAAAATATAATAATTGAGTGTGAGAGAGTTAAGGAAGGGATTCAGAGTTAAAGAATGACGTGTAGATAGGAGAGAGGGAGTGTAGTGTGATGAGTGTGTGAGTGATGAGAGATTGTTAGTGTTTTTAGTATAGAGTGAGTGTGTTGGTTATCGGGGTGGAGAGGGTGAGTGTGTTTGGGGAGGGTGGGTGTGATACTGGTCAGTAGTGTGTGTGAGTTTAAAGTGTGTGTGAGTGTGACGATTGTGTGTGTGCGTGAGTGATGTGGTGTGTGAGAGAGGGAGTAGATTTGGCAGGGGCTGTGTAGATTGTGGTGCGTGTGTGTGTGTGAGGTGTGTGTGGGAGTTAGATTTGCATGTGTATAGATCGATAGATATTTATATATTAAACTTGTAGAGATAGATAAGTAGTGAGATATATTTATATGGCATTTGTTGAGACATTTATATGATATATATATAGAGATGAGATTTAGATATATATATATAATATATAGAAACATACTTATGTGTAATTATATGTGTAGATATATAAATATATATTATACATATATATATGAATATATAAACTATAAATATATATATATATATATTATTATATTTAATATATGTATATATTTAATATATATTTATATATTTTATAAATTATATATATATATGTATTACACACATATAGTTGTGTCGTATTGTTGTGTTTGTTATACACCACAAACACATGCACACACACACACACAACACACAAGACCACACACACACATACACACACCACACACACACACACACACACACAAACATATATATATATATATATATATACTATATATATATATATTATATATATATATATCTATATATATGAATAACATATATATATGTATTATATATATATATATATAAATATTTATATATATATATATGTATTGTATGATTTATTATGTATATATATATATATAATGTAATAAATATATATTGATTTTTATATATATATATATATATATATATTTATATATATATATTTATATATATCATATGTATGTATAAATATAATATATATACATTTATACATTATGTTGTGTGTGTGTGTAATGTATATTAGCTATATATATATCAATATACTATATATATAATATAATATATATATATATAATAATTACCTATATATATCATATATAAAGATGTATATGTATATTCATGTATATATACATATAAATATATACATATATATATACATATATATATACATATATATATATGTTATATATATATATAATATATTTCATACATATATATATATATATTATACAATATATATGTATATATATATACAACATCATATATTATAAGATATTATATATACACATATATATATATACATATATATACTATATATATATATATAATATATATAGTGTATATATATATTTAGATCATATATTTATGTATGTATGTATGTATATACATATCTTAATTTTATTCTCAAGGGCTCATTACTAAAACACTGTAACCAAGGATGGCGATAAAAAATTTACTAAAGAATAAATAAACCACATTGTCCTACATATAGACGACTATAAAACGGCCATCTCTTGCTCTAGTAATGATTTAGCAATTAGGAAGTCTAAAACATACCGATCTCCCTTCGCTTCTACCCGTCCCCTCATCACCAAGGACAGAATCTTGTATAAAAGGAGGAAGAACGATTTAACAAAGCACATTCGTCCAGTGGCAGTCCCATAGGCAGGAAATGGATGAAGCTCCTTGGGTTTGTATTTTTCTGGATTCCTTAAGTCTAAATAATTTCCTATCTAGTATACATAATTTGCATTGCACGTTTTGGAATCATAACACAGTATAATAATTTCCCCTTCACATAGTTTTCTCATGGCGGAAAAAACACAGCTGATTCATCGTTGAATGTAGGGGAAGCTATGTATGTTTTTTCTCCTATTAATCTTTGAATTATGTATAATCACTACTATCCGTGTATGTATGTTTATAAATATATTTACACACATCACACACACACACACACACACACACACACACACATATATAATTAGGGTGTATATATAATATATATATATATGATATACTATTAGGTATATATATAACAATGTGTGAGGGGGTGTATAAATAAGAGTAAAATAAATGTATATTTTATAAATAGATATATTTCTAGTTAGTAGAGAGATCGAGAAAGAGGAAAGAGAGATAGATAGGATATAGATATCGTATATATGTACACACACACACACACACACACACACAACACACACACAACACATATATATATATATATATATCTATATAATTATAATATAATTATATATATATATAATATATATATATATAGAATGTGAGGGGCTGTTTGTACATAATTAAATGTATATTATATAAATATATATATATATATTATATATGGCGAATATATATAAATATGTATATATATATATGTAATATATAATGATATATATATATCAGTATATATATACATAGAGAGAGAGAGAGAAGAGGATGTGCTGTAGTTGGGTAGGAGTGTTGTGAGAGAGAGAGAGAGAGAGGAAGAGATGTATACACACACACACACACACACACAAAATCATATATATATATATATTTATATTAATATATTTTATATATATATATATAGTATATATTTATATATATATAATATATATATCGAGAGAGAGAGAGAGGAGGGAGAGAGAGAGGACTGTTACTGAATTGAGACGGTGAAGACTACGCCTAGAGAGAGAGAGAGATCCCATTTATCGAATAATTTGATCCCATTTCATGCCTATATCCTCAACAGACGTTAGTGCTTGTGGCGGCCCTCGCTTGCGCTTCTCTAGTCGAGAAGCGAGAGGCGGACGCCGAACCGAGCTTCCTCCACGGCTATCCTGGTTATGGTTATGGCTACCCTACCTATTACCGAGGCTATGGCTACCCAAACACCTATGGCCTTCACTATGGACACGACCTTCACAAACGGTCTGTTGACGAAGACGAAGCCGAGCCATCCTATGTCACTCCCATCCACAGCCACCACAGCCACTCCTTTGTAGGCCATGACTATTCTAGTCCTTACCACTACGGCTATCTGCACAAGAGGTCTGCTGATCCTGAAGTCGTACCATCCTACCATTCTACCATCTACAATCCCTATGGACGCCCTTACAATTATGGATACCCTTACCACCCTATCCACAAGAGGTCTGCTGATCCTGAAGTCGTACCATCCTACCAGTCTACCACCTACAATCCCTATGGACGCCCTTACAATCACGGATACCCTCACCACCCTATCCACAAGAGGTCCGCTGATCCTGAAGCCGAAGCCGAACCATCCTACTAGTCTAGCATCTACAATCCCAATGGACACCCTTACAACTACGGCTGTTCTTACCACCCTATCCACAAGAGATCTGCTGATCCTGAACCCGAACCATCCTACCAGTCAGCTGTCTACAATCCCTACAGACACCCTTACAACACAACTACGGCTATCCCTACCGCCCTATCCACAAGTGATCTGCTACCAGTCTACCATTTAGAATCCCTATGGACGCCCTTATGTCTACGGCTCTTCCTACCGCCCTATCCACAAGAGGTCCGCTGATCCCGAACCAGAACCTTCTTTCTATTCTGCCATCCACTGTAACTACCGCCCAAACTATTCCAATATCGACGTCCGAAATTATGGCTACAACTACGGTCATTCACCATATTCCGGATAGATATACTTTAAATACAGTTCGAAGTAGAAGTTCACACCTCCATAATGAAACCTGGTCCTCATTCCTGTTACATAACTCTCACTCCAACAGCCTTCACACGTGCTATGGTTATGGCGACCGTAGATCTTACAGAAACCTGTCAAATACGGCATCTGGACTAAAAGACAAATAAAGACCGGCCTAATACAAAATATTGATGGTTTCAGTAACCTATTTCTTTTAATGTTTAAGCCTTTCCTTTGATGTATTTCCCGAAATATAAATCATACTGAGAAATACACTCTGACGAAGTGTGTGTGTACAAATGTGTGTGAGTATGATCATATTCTTTTCATCCTTTAGGGAAAAAACAACAACAATCTATTCCTTACAGCCATGGAAATTTTGAATAAAGGTAAAGTAAAGAAGTCATTAAAGATAAAATATTTCATTCATTTTTTTTTCCTGCTGTCATCTAGTGAATCCCTTTTGTAAGCAATATGTTTTGGAATACAATATCATGTGTCATTATTCTGTAATAGCTATTCCGTAATAATACCGTAACTGAGCGACTAAAATTTGAAACCGTGTATTATGTCATTTAAGCATGTTTTTTTCTGATGTCACAATACTATGATGTATACATTAGTTTGTCCTTTAGTTCAACTGAGCTTTTCTAGTCAAAATTACATTTTCACCTTTATTAAAAAATACACATTGAAAGCTCCATATTAGCTTAATCGTTCAGCTAATTTCTATTTTTTGTTTACAGAGGAGAGTAATGCACGGATGGCTCTGAGTCAGTCACAGCAGACCGCTATATGGAATACAAACAGTATATGATGAAAAATAAGCATTTGAAGCCTCAGTCTCATGTTTCTCGATCAGCAGACCTCATCTGGATCCCATAGTGGTGTGTAAATAACGGGAGTGGTGGCTATAGATTCCATGAAAAGCTTCAGTTTTAGCAGACTTCTTGTGGTGCCTATGAATACTGTAAGCATCACAGGCGATTACAGTTGGGATTGAAAAAGGAGTATAACCTGTGTAGGAAACTTCTGCTTCAGGATCTCTTATTATACAGAGCTGTGTAGGAAGATCTAGTAGGAGCCGGGATTGTGTACCTGGAATGATAACCCTGGCTGAAGTCTCACTTCCTAACTTCCTATATGAACACATCAGATGGGCCTGAAAATCATCATTTCGTTCTGATTAGATATTGCACTCATGGAGAATAAGGATAAGGATAAGCTAGATATGCGGAGCTGCTCCGCCCGGCCTATGACCACGAGGATGTGAGGTCGACACACTACCACAGTACTAGCCTGACGGCTATGGAAAATATTTGCATCAATATATCAATATTCGAAAGTTGCGACCCTCCCAATAGATGGCAGTAGGAAGGTCTTCGCGCGAGATAACATTCAGGTATTCTTGATAAAATGAATTTAAATAATATAGTGTCAAATGACAACAGTGACTATTGCAGGACGCACTCAAAAGGCAAATCAACGGAAAATAATTACAAGCACATGAATTGTGCCCAAACATCGGACACTCATGAGCTAAGCAACTGTTACCGTAAAATAGCAAATAGTCAA
>NW_028234444.1:13696994-13701994 GCF_977035675.1 Penaeus japonicus | reverse complement strand
ATATATATATATATATATATAAATGTGCATTTATATCTATATATCTATTTATATGTTTCTATACAAATATATTTGAATATCTTTACATATGTACACACACACATAAACACACACTCACACACTCACACACACACACACACATGTATATATATATATATATATATATATATATATATATATATATATATATATATATATATATACATATATATGTCTGTGTGTGTGTGTGTGTTTGTATATACATATGTATCTATAAATATGCATATATATGTTTACACTGTAAATATATACAGATATAAATGTGTATATAAATATGTTAACATATTTGAATCTCTCTCTCTCTCTCTCTCTCTCTCTCTCTCTCTATATATATATATATATATATATATATATATATATATATATATATACATATATATATATATTTATATATATATGTGTGTGTGTGTGTATGTATGTATGTATGTATATATATATGTATGTATGTATACATGTGCTTCCCTATGTATATATACATATGTCTTTGCATAAGTGTATGTATACATATATACACATGTATATATGTATATATATCATATGTTCATACATATCTGTATTTACATATATATATGTATATATATATAGATGTATACATATACACACACATATATATATGTATATATATATATATATATATATATATATATATATATATATATATATATATGTGTGTGTGTGTGTGTGTGTGTGTGTGTGTGTGTGTGTGTGTTCATATATATATAGATATATATATATATATATATATATATATATATATATATATATATATATATATATATATTACGAGATATTTGTGTATGTCTTTTTTTTCTTTTCACTACGATAGCAACAATTAGTATTCATCTAACATTAGCATTTTTGTTTAAGAGTGTATATATATATGTGTATATGTATTTATATGTATGTATGTATGTATATATGTCTTTATATATAAATGTGTATTTATCTTTACACATATACAAAATATGTTCATGCATGTATATACTGTATATACATTTCAGTGTGTGTGAATAATAATAATAATAAAAACTATGCTATTATAAACCTATTATACATTTTTCATTGATTTTCTCGTTAAGATTGCAATTAGTGATATTAGTTGTTATCTAATATTAGCATGGCTATCGCTGCAGCTTTTCTATATTTTTCGACAAAATTATCGGTTCCTTAAAAGTAATAAATACAAATATAAGAACGTTAGCAGACTTTATAACCTGACTTGCACTTTCCATGCACTTCAAGGTCTTAAGCAACATATATAAACCGATGCACACAGTCTCACTCACACACTCTCCTCTGTTGTGGCCACAGCAACGTTGCTTAATCCAAGATGAAGTACTTGGTGAGTACGGTAAGCATTTCTCGCCTTATATTCGAATATATGCTTTAAGTGGGCCATAGACTTTGAAAGATAAGAAGAAAAAAATTACTTGACATTTATTTTCAGGCGATTGTGCTCCTTGCGGCTTCCGCTTGCGCTTCCCAAATCGAGAAGCGAGAGGCGGAGCCCAGCGTGGCTTACCATTCTGTCTACAGAACTCCTGCCTTTCCTCTGTCATCCTACGGACCATCCTTCCCTACTCACTACCATAAGAGATCAGCAGACGCCGAACCTTCCACCGGTTATGGCTACAGGACCTTCGTCCACACTCCTCCTGTCTATGGCGAGTATGGACACAGCGTTCACACACTCCACAAAAGGTCTGCTGACGCGGAGCCTTCTCGAGTTTACTCCCACGGAACCCATTTCCCCGTTACCTACGGAGGATATTATGGTCAGCGGCTTTACAAGAGGTCTGCTGAACCAGAAGCCGAAGCTTCTTACCTTTCTTATCCTTCTTATTTTCCCTACTCTCCTGTAACACCTTATTACAGGCACACTCTCTACAAGAGGTCTGCTCAACCCGAGGCGGAGGCTGAGCCTTCTCAGGGTTATCTCCCTACATACAGTGCCTACACTCCACAAACCTATTACGGCGGACACATCTACAAGAGGTCTGCTGAACCAGAAGCCGAAGCTTCTTACCTTTCTTATCCTTCTTATTTTCCCTACTCTCCTGTAACACCTCATTACAGGCACTCCCTCTACAAGAGGTCTGCTCAACCCGAGGCGGAGGCTGAGGCTTCTCAGGGTTATCTCCCTACATACAGTGCCTACGCTCCACTCCATTACGGTGGACACATCTACAAGAGATCTGCTCAGCCTGAGGCATAGCCATCTTACGTGCCCTCCCATACGTATTACACCCCTGCTACTCTTTATCGTTCCCACCATTATTGAGTTGGTAGAAAAGGAATCAAATAGGAACCATAGTGTATACTATTTCAATGCACGAGGTCCAATAAATCCTACGAATTCGTAAACCGTCCATTCCTTTTCCTTCCTTATATCAGTATTATCACCAGATTACAGTGCATAGCTCCCTGTAGTATATCTTCACTTGTGTTATGAAAAAAAATAAAGAAAAAAAGCAAAACAAAATAGAAAGATATAGAAAAAAAAATTGTCACTCATCCTAAGAAAAAAAAAAATGTTTATAAGATACCTGCGTAGGTTTAAATGAAATCCACAAGGTTATGCCATGCTTATGCAACTTTATTTCAATCTCTTTTTCTGCTTTGTCTTCTATTACATCTAATTTCTTCCATTTCACAATCTTTTTACTTTTCTTTATCTCTCATTCTCTCCCGCTGCGCATGAGACAGTGCTATCGTATGATACCTCACATATGTAATGTCATTTGCTTCATTTTCCAAAAAGTGTTCGACATATATCCCTCTCTCTATATACAAATTCGCACTCGGAGGAAGGGGTAACGATTATCAAATGTTTCCTTACCTTTTATTCGTGATCCGCTGACCCAATCATTATTCACAGTCGACATTATCCAGAAAGAAATTCACTGTCGACTTTGATCTTCATACCTATCCCGTTTTTTTAAAGACTTAAATATAGAAACACAAGTTTCCTGATTTATGTGCGTGTGTGTCCAACTGTTAGTATATGTGTGAATCTTCTATAGCCTTTCTTCTCCTATTCCTTTTTTTTTTTTCTTCTTCTTCTTTTTTCCTATCCTCTTTCTCAATCTCTCTTTCTTTCTGTCTCTCTCTCTTTCTTTCTCTCTCTTTCTCTATCTCTCTTTTCTTTCTCTTTTTTTTCTCTCTTTTCTTCTTTCTCTCCCTCTCTCTTTTTCGTCTTTCTCTTTCTATTTCTGTCTCACTCTCTCTGGATATACAAAAAATAAAGACATATATCTATCTATCTTCCTATATCTATATAAATATATATAAAGATATATATATATATCGTTTTGTGTATCTGTGTGTGTGTGTGTGTGTGTTTGTGTGTGTATGTGTGCGCGCTCATTTGTACATAATGTATTTAGGTATATATACTTGTATCTAACTATCTATCTATCTACTTATGTATATGTATGTATACATACATATACATATATATACATATACATATATATACTTATATATTTATACACACACACACACATATAATATATATATATATAATATATATATATATATTTATATATATATATATATATATATATATATATATATATATATATATATATATATATATGTATGTATATATATATATATATATGTGTGTGTGTGTGCGTGTGTATCTCATTTACAATAATTCATATATATGTATGTATATATATATATAGATAGATATATTTATATATATATATTTATTTTTATATATATATGTATATATCTATACATATATATGTGTGTATATATACATATATATATATATATATATGTATATATATATATATATATGTGTGTGTGTGTGTGTGTGTATGTATATATATGTGTGTGTATAAATATGTTTATATTTATATACACACACATATGTATATAGATATGTGTGTGTGTGTGTGTGTATGTGTGTGTGTGTTTGTAGGTATATATTTATACATAGGTAAAACACACACACACACACATATTTATATATATATATGTATTTATATATATATACATATGTAAATATATACACAAAGACATATATATGTATATATATGAATATATATTTATATAAGAATATATATGCAAATATATATATATATATATATATATATATATATATATATATATATATATATATATATATAGGTATATATGCACGTGCCTTATTTACTTTTACGGTGCTAACTGCCTTTTAGTAGTTTAATCATTTGTTTATTCCGTTTGATAGTTTTGGACTGTTTTACCTTAAATTGTGTTTCTTAGCTTATCTCCTTCTTGTCCATGTTTTTTTTTTTTTTCCTTTTTTCGTCTTTTTGTTTAAAATTAGCACTGATAATGTGGTTAGTACACTTTGAACCGTCAAATATTAAACCCGTTCACTTCATGTAGCTGCGCTGATGTTACTCACACAGAGACATAGGTACATATATGTGTGTGTCTGTATACACACACACACTCACATATATATATATATATATATATATATATATATATATATATATATATATATATATATACATGTATATATATATATATATTTATTTATTTATTTATAAATAAGTCAACATATGTCTATATGTGTGTTTTTGCAAACATACATGTATAAATATAGATATATGTATATATATACATACATATATACATATATATATACATATATGTATGTATAAATATAGATATATGTATATATATACATACATATATACATATATATATACATATATATTTATATATTTCTCTTTATTGTCAAAGCTGAAATTGAAGACTGAAATTATTTTAAAACTGCTGCTTCAGTTTTTCAGTATATCTATATTATGTTTTTCGATACACTAAAGATTTTCTTTATAGTAATAATAATATATATATATATATATATATATATATATATATATATAAATGGTTGCTGGATAACCTGGCTTCCAATTTCCATGCAATTCAAGGTCATAAGCAACATATATAACCCGATG
>NW_028234444.1:13689494-13691994 GCF_977035675.1 Penaeus japonicus | reverse complement strand
TTCGTATTATTTTCTATATTTTTTTTTAATTATTATTTTCATTTTCTTTGCATGTAATTTTTCTTTTTCTTCCTCCCACATACTCCGTCACTATGCATGACAAAGTTCCATGGCATAACACGTCCGGTTTTCAGTCATGCGTGTACTGTCCCTGGCTTCATCAATTAAAAAGAGTTCGAAGCATGTCTCTATCGTTATATAAATCTTTATGCATAAAGATAATTATTTCCATCAATGTATACATAGATATACATATATGTGAATGAATAAATACCTATATGTACATATGCAAGTATATATATATATAAATATATGTATATATATATATATATATATGCATATATATATCTGCCATATCTTGTGTTTGGCTTTCATATAATAAAAATGAAATTATCAAAGTAATAGAAGACTTCTATCGCAACCTATACCACTCAAACGACCAACCACATACGGAGACAAACACAACAATTGGAGATGTTCCAAACATCACGGTAGAGGAAGTAAATAGGCCACTAAAAGCATGAAAAGAGGAAAAACACTTCACTGTTACTATAAGAGGCAAAGAGGTAAATTCAGAACTTTTTATAGAATCCGATGTGTTCCCTGATAACGTAAAGGTTTTCTTAAACAGAAACAAGTACAAAACCGAGCAGAATGTTTGACCGCGCAAAACCGTCAGCGCGGCCAGTGATTAGGCCACAGAACATCTTAAAAATAGAACATATCAATGCACAATCTCTCCTCGGTCACCTTGAAGAAATTGTATTGTTAATAAAGGAAAGAAATGTAGACATACTCTGTGTTAGTGAAACATGGCTCCACCAGGAAATGATAAGTAACTTTATCAACATTCCAAATTATCAAGTTTATCGATGTGATGCAGGGCGAGGAGGTGGAGTATGCATATTTGTAAGGGATACCCTTAAGTAAAATAGGATATCAACTACAACAGTTAATAATACTGCCGTAGAAGATATCTGGGTTACCGTACAAAGCAACATGCTTCCTTCCTTCATTATTGGCGCCGTCTATAGGCATCCCCATGCAAAATCTGAATCTTTTGAATATCTTGAAAAGGTTTTTAGAGAAATGTCCTTAAAAGAGAAATCACTTTTTATCTTAGGTGACTTAAATGATGATTTAAGTAAACCAAATGCCAAGTTAGCAAAGTTAATCAAGAAAAATAAACTAGAACAATTAATCAATAAACCTACAAGGATCACAGAAAACAACTCGTCTTTATTAGATGTAATAATAACGAATAGATTAGATACCATACTCCATACAGACGTCATTCCATGTCATGTTGCTGATCATGAGCTTATTACGATGACGTTGAATATAAAGAAACCAAAGCGACCTCCGGTTACAAAAACTTTTCGTGACTTCAATCACTATGACCCTCAGTCATTATGCGAGCTAATCGTATCTAATGAACCAACTCTATTAGATATTTTATCAACAGACAATGTAGATACCCAGGTAACCATCCTTACGGAAGTGATAAAAAGCAGCATAGATGCCTCTGCTCCCTATGTGACAAGAATCGTCAGACGTCCCCCTGCTCCATGGATAAATGACATCAAGAGAGCTATTGCCGAAAGAAATAATTCCCAACAAGCGCTCAAAAGAAACAAATTTGAGCCCGCCCTTCAGGCAATTTATAAAGCAAAAAAGAAAAATATTAAGTCATTAATTCAATTGGCAAAGACTAATTATTTCAGAAATAAATTTGCAGAACATAAAAACAACTCTAATAAAACTTGGAAAATTATTAAAACTTTAGTGCCTAACAAACAATACAAAGATAATTACACAAATTCTACACATAACACCGACCATTTCAATAACTTCTTTGCACAAATTGGAAAACTTACTTATGAACAAACAATTGGCACCACATTACATCAAAACACAGATCAGGCAAGGCTCATAACTGATGATTTCAGACCGCAACCAGAAACTATTATCCTAATAATAAAACTATTATCCTAATAATAAAACAACTTCGCGAAATAAATGCGGTGGGAGCAGACGGTATTGCTTTGCGCTTTATTAAGGATAGTCTACCGGTATTCGCATTTTATATAACGATCATCATTAACACCTCACTGGTAACTGGTGTTTTCCCGTCGCTTTGGAAACATGGAATTGTAACACCAATTTTCAAGTCTGGGGATATAGACGACATGAATAATTACCGCCCTATCACAATACTTCCAGTATTATCTAAGGTTCTTGAAAAAGCAGTAGCAATTCAATTGATGAATTTCCTGGAGACCAATAACTTATTATCTAAAACTAAACATGGCTTTAGAAATAGGTTATCCACTGAAACAGCGTTGCTACAGATTACTGACCAAATTTATAATAACATGGACAACAATAAGGTAAATTTACTCACTTTGTGCGATCTTTCTAAAGCTTTTGACAGCGTCCATCACAAAATTCTTCATAACAAATTAAGAAACCATAGAATTGATACCCATTGGTTTGATAG
>NW_028234444.1:13679494-13681994 GCF_977035675.1 Penaeus japonicus | reverse complement strand
CACACCACAAAAGGTCAGCTGACGCTGAGCCTTCTCGAGTTTACTCCCACGGAACCCATTTCCCCGTTACCTACGGAGGATATTATGGTCAGCGGCTTTACAAGAGGTCTGCTGAACCAGAAGCCGAAGCTTCTTACCTTTCTTATCCTTCTTATTTTCCCTACTCTCCTGTAACACCTCATCACAGGCACTCCCTCTGCAAGAGGTCTGCTCAACTCGAGGCGGAGGCTGAGGCTTCTCAGGATTATCTCCCTACATATAGTGCCTACACTCCACTCCATTACGGCGGACACATCAGCCTGAGGCAGAGCCATCTTACGTGCCCTCTCATGCGTATTACACCCCTGCTACTCTTTATCGTTCCCACCATTATTGAATTGGTAGAAAAGGAATCAAATAGGAACCATAGTGTATACTATTTCAATGCACGAGGTCCAATAAATATTACGAATTCGTAAACCGTCCATTCCTTTTCCTTCCTTATATCAGTATTATCACCAGATCACAGTGCATAGCTCGCTGTAGCATATCTTCACTTGTGTTATGAAAAAAAAAGTAAAACAAAATAGAAAGATATAGAAAAACTTGTCACTCATCCTAAGAAAAAAAAGATGTTTATAAGATACCTGCGTAGCTTTAAATGAAATCCACAAGGTTATGCGATGCTTATGCAACTTTATCTGAATCTCTCTTTTCTGCTTTGTCTTCTATTACATCTAATTTCTTCCATTTCACAAAATTTTACTATTCTCTATCTCTTATTCTCTCCCGCTGCGCATGAGACAGTGCTATCTCATGATACACCGCATATGTAATGTCATTTGCTTCCTTTTCCAAAAAGTGGTCGACATATATCCCTCTCTTTATATATAAATTCGCACTCGGAGGAAGGGGTAACGATTATCTAATGTTTCCTAACCTTTTTAGACAGATATATGCACACATGTGGACATATATACTTAAATATATATACACAAATCGGAGCAAGGTAGAGCAGACAAATTCTTCGGTCTCCAGGCGGGCTAACAACATTCCACGACACGTTGCCGAGCTGCAGGTCGCCCTCTCCCCCTTGGCCTGCACGTCTGTCATTTCCCCATCAAACTCGCGCTCGCAGGAACGGGTAACGATTAATGTTTTCTTACTTTTTTCGTGACCTGCTAATCCAATCAACTTCTCAGTCGACATTGTCCTGAAAGAAACTTACTGACTCTGATCTTCATATACCTCCTGGAATTTTAGATATTGAAATACAAAAACACACGATTTACTGAATTATGTGCATGTGTGTGTGTGTGTGGGTCTAAATATCTGTTAGTATATGCGTGAATATATGTATATATGTATATATATATACAGTTTATATATGTATATATATATATATATATATATATATATATATATATATATATATATATATATATACAGTGTGTGTATGTGTCTGTGCATACACACACATATATATATATATATATATATATATATATATATATATATATATATATATATATATATATATATATATATATATATATATATATATACATATATATATAATATATATATATATATATATATATATATATACATATATGTGTGTGTACATATACATATACATATATGTATATAAATATATATGTATATATATATATATATATATATATATGAATATATATGTACATATATATACATATATATGTACATTTATGTACATATATATGTATATATATATGAATATATATATATATATATATATATATATATATATATATATATATATATGCATGCATGTGTATACACACACACATATATATTAACATATATGTATATATATATGAATATATATACATATGTATACATATATATATATATGCATATATATATATACATATACATATACATATACATATATACTGTACATGCACACACGCACACACGCACATACACACATATATATGTGTGTGTGTGCATGTGTGTCTGTAGGTATGAGAATGTGTATGTGAGTGTGATTCTATACCTATTTCTATATATACATACATTTATATTTATGATGAATAATTCTGATCCACGATATAATTTGATTTGTGAAATTCGATGTGACCGGCTAATTTGCCAACTATACGTATGTATTATCCCTTAACTGATTACTTATATTTTTTTGAATGATCATATAAACGCAGTATATGTAGAAACCCCATCCCAGCCACTCACATATAAAACCTTCCTGTTTTAATTAATGCAGTTAAGTTCCTTGATCTAATCTAACCTGATTGTCTTTCCTAATTCTTCCCTCTTTCCTTTGTTTTTTATCGTCCAAACTGAAAGTGAAGATTGAAATTATTTTAAAACTGCTTCTCCAGTTTTTCAGTTAAAATATATTTTCCATAAACTAGAGATTTTCTTAAAAGTAATCAAATATATATTGTATATATGTATATATATATATATATATATATATATATATATATATATATATATAAATGGTTGCTGGATAACCTGG
>NW_028234444.1:13639494-13641994 GCF_977035675.1 Penaeus japonicus | reverse complement strand
TTCCATCTCCATCACACTATCCATACAAGCCTTACCATCCTCCCCCTCCTCTCCCTCCTCCTCCCTCTCCTCTTCCTCCTATTCCCCTCCTCCTCCTTCTCTTCATCCTCCCCTTCCCCCTCCCCATTCCCTCCCTCCTCTCCCTCCCCCTCCCCTCCCTTCTCCCTCCTCTTCCCCTCCGCCTCCTCCTCTTCTTCCCCTCCTCCTCCTCCTCTTCCTCCTTCTCCTTTTCCTCCTCCTCCTCCCTTTCCCCCTCCCTCTCCCCCTCTCCCTCTCCCTCTCCCTCTCCCTCTCCCTCTTCCTCCTCCTCCTCCTCCTCCTCCTCCTTTCCCTCCTTACTCTCCCAATCACATATATTTTGTCTTTACGGCAGTTACGATGACAGCTGAAATAAACTTAGGGAGTCCTGTTTCTTTTTTGTTTTTTTTTCTTCTTCTTCTTCTTCTTTTTCACCTTCCTCCTTCCTAGCACTGTGGCACTGTGGCAGCAAGCTCCCTGTGGCGATCAGGAGCAGGAAAAGATATGGCACTGCTGTGTTTTCCTGTGGGTTTACGGTCAATAGCGCGGCATAAGGGCGGGGGATGTGCGGGCCGGGCGATCGATGCTGATATGAAGTGGCCAGAGTCAATTTATGGAGGGGCTTATTTTGTTTGTGTTCGGATGCACATTTTGAATACATTTAAGTTTTTTTTTTTTTTTTTTTTTTTTTTTTTAGGGATAGCGGTGTGTTGGTGTGGGTTTGTGGGTTTGTGTGTGTGTTTGTGTGTGTGTGTGTGTTTGTGTGTTTGTGTGTGTCTGTGTGTGTGTGTGTGTGTGTGTGTGTGAAGATGTGCAGTTGTTTATATATGTACGAATTAAATTTTGTTTACGCCTAGACAAATGTGCAGAAGGCCAAATTAAGGATGCACCTTACTCATACTATACGCAAATATATATGTTTATATACATGTGTGTGTGTGTGTGTGTGTGTGTGTGTGCGCGCGCGCGTGTGTTTGTGTGTGTGTGTGAGTCTGTGTGTGTGTGTGTGTGTGTTTCCTCGGCGACAAAATCAAGTACCATGACAGCCTCCTTGCATTTTCTGAGGCGGAACAGCATGTGCATTCACTCAACTTATAAGCTCATTTATACCTACATTAGCTTGATGTTGCTATCTCTGTCTTACCGTTTTTTCTAGCTAGAATATTCCAGATGTTCTAAATTATATTGATAATTATAATAATTATAACAATACCGATAATAATAATGATGACGATAGCCATGTTGATGATGATGATAATAATGAAGATGATGACAATGATAATAACAAGGATGTCGTAGTAGTAATAATGATAATAGATTTGACATGATGATGATAAGGATGATAAAAATAGTGACAACAATAAAAATGATAATGATATTAATGATAATAAGGATTATATATGACAATAATGACAATGATAATGATGATAAAAATGAGGAGGATCAAAATGATGAAAAAAGCGAATAATGATAAAAATGATTATAATGATTAAAAATTAACAATAATGATGATAATATTATTGATGATGATGTTGATGATAATGATAATAATAATAATCAAAATGATCATGATAATGCAAATTAAAATAATAATGCTTTTAATAAGGACAACAATGATGATAATCATAATGATGATGATGATGACAATTATGATAAGCATGATTATAATATTAAAACGAAATAATAATTATCAAAATTATGATGATAATAATGAAGTTAATGATAATGATGATAATGATAACTATAACATCAATAATGATAATGGCAATGAATAAATGAGAAAGAGAAAGATAGGAGAGAGAGAGAGAGAGAGCAGAGAGAAATGAGAGAAAGCAGAGAGAGAGAGAGAAAGCAGAGAGAAATAATAGAGAGAGATGAGAGAAAACAGAGAGAGAGAGAGAGAAGAGAGAGAGAAAGCAGAGAGAAATAATAGAGATGAGAGAAATCAGAGAGAGGGATAAGAGAAGGAGAGAGAGAGAGCTTCTTTTTGGCATTGTGATAATATTGCCCTGAAGAAGCAATATATTGAAAAGGCCTGTTTTCTTTCTCATTTCGTTGTTTTCTCTACAAACTAATCCACTTTGACTGACATTCAGCAAGATATGCAAGAATATGAATCTTAAGAATAATGATGATGATTAGTATTGTTATTGTTATTATTATCATTATTGTTAATATCATTACTATCCTGATCATCATTACTATTGCTAAAATGACAATCATATTAATAGAAGCGATGATAATTATGATAATAATGTTGATGATGATGTGTGTGCGTGTGTGTGTGTGTGTGTCTGTGTGTGTGTGTCTGTAAGTGTGTCTGTGTGTATGTGTGTGTGTGTGTCTGTAAGTGTGTGTGTGTGTGTGTGTGTGTGTGTGTGTCTGAAGTGTGTGTAAGCGTGTGTGTGTGTGTGTGTATGTGCGCGCGCGCGTCTGTGTTAGTGTGTGTATTGTTCATCTTTGCAAAATAATTCCTCTAATA
>NW_028234444.1:13629494-13631994 GCF_977035675.1 Penaeus japonicus | reverse complement strand
CAGACATCCTCAGATGCTTTCACACTGTATGGTGTACTTAGAAATCACTATAATAGATTGTATAATTTAATGTTTTCCTTCACTTATATTGTGGCAACCTCCATGCCTTTCAAAAGGACTAGCTTTCCTATGCCATTCTGAACGAGTCAAACATCGCATATACATTCCCCATAGATGCCACGCCAATGTCAGTGCCAAGGGTCAAAGGTGACCAACTTCCGTTCAATTTCTGGCCATTCCCATTTCGTGAGTACATTATACTATAGAATCACATATGTCATGATTTCAGTATTCATAAATCTAACCGTTCAACCGCTTTGCGGGGAAGTATCAAAAATAAAAAAATACATATATTCCTAATGGATGCCCATTCTCAAGCGATGGCAACCCTAAAAGCCACGGTCACACAGGGACGCTCATACGGAACGGGTGCCAACTAGTAAATACCGCTCTGAAATATTGCCAGATATATATACTATTCCCTACTATATATATTTAAGCAAGTTATAATGCCTTGGCACATCATAATTCACGTGCGTGTGTATGCTCGCGTAGACACTAATTATATATGAGTGCTTTGTGCATACATGATTTCGGAAGCACAGGTTATGAATTACAAAAGCGTATCTGTATACATGCATTGTCATCCACGGAAAGCATCCACGCACATTGCAGGAAATGTGTGTATAATTGCATAATTGTGTATATATATGCCTCTATGCTGTGCATGCATGGGCGCATTCTATATACAGACACGTACGTGATTGTGGGCACGGGAACACGCCTGAACATGCAAGCATGGATTATGCGCAGGCCCTGCCCGTGTATATAAAATAAATGCCCATTCTCAGTGGAGTAGACCAAGAGGTAGAGAGCTAGATCGGGGATGCTAAGATTACCTAATAACTTGCGAGACTAGTTAAAAATCCTGACGAAATTACTCCCACCACCAAGTTACAATTGGGGTCGGTGGGTGGGGGTATCTGGCCCCACCCCTCTTAAATATGATTTCCCAGTCAAGACAACAACCCTCATTCCCTGGAAGTAAAAGAGCCCCTGGTCACAGCAGCGATCTGGATCGGTCTGGAACAGAGGGTGCTTAAATTTTCCGGTTAGACCCAGGCTGCCTCATGATGATGAATCTTTGCATTCATTAAATGGAATATTGTAGGACTTTATGAAGTTGGACGATTAAGCGAAAAGCAGAAATGACTAAATGATGGACACTTACTATAACCCATGGATAGCAAACAAGAATTAGGAGTAGGTTTCTTAGTTCACAAGCACCTTCAAAAGAATATTAGGAAATTCTACAGTAAGTAAAAGAATAGCTTCTGTAATACTGAAACTAAACGACATCTATAACCCAAAAATAATCCAAGTATACACTTCTACCTGCAGTCATAATGGCGAGGAAATAGAGAGCTTCTATGAGGATGTGCAAGCAAAAGCCCATTTTACCGTGATTATGGGGGATTTTAAACCAAGACAAGAATAAGGGAAGATAGGGAAACCTCAGTTGGGAAACATGGAAGTCTCCAGAAATGAGAGAAGGCAAATGCTAATAGAATTCGCCGAAGCTCGATCCCTTAAAATTAAGAATACATTCTTCGAAAAGAGACCCTGGAGGAAATGGACATGGAAATCGCCATCCGGCATTAAAAACGAAATTGACTTCATAATCACCAAGAGGCGCAACATTGTACAAGACGTAAGCGTTATCAATGAAGTAAATGTCGGTAGCGACCATAGACTGGTCAGAAGTAGAGTTAAGTTACAGCTAAGAAAGGAACAAAATAAGCTCATACAAAAGCCTCTCGTTAATCTGATTAACATTAAGAATAAGGTGATGGAATTCAGTCTTCACATCCGAAACAAATACTCAGCTCTCGAAGATCTTGTCACAGACCAAATGAATTACCAATTCAGTGAGACATTAAAGAAAGCTGCGCTTGAAATAGGGGGTAAAGACGAAAAAGAAAAGTTCAGTAAGCTTTTGGTAGAGACAAAAAAGCTTATGAAACAGCTTAGGGACATGAAAATAACATCAATCAGAGGCAAAATAGAGTCAGCAGATCTGACTAAGACGATAAACAAGGAGAAGAAAGAAGAAGTGCGCAAATTTAACATACGAAAAATAAATGAAACTCTGCTTTCCGGCACCAGCCATACGGTAACAAAGAGGAGGCTCGGAATAGGGAAAAACCCTATGGAGAGGTGAAATACAATAGACATTAAATGATCAAAGCAATAGAAGACTTCTATTGTGACATATAACATTCAAACGATCAACCATATACAGAGACAAACACAACAATTGGAGACGCACTAAAAGGCATGAAAAGAGGAAAAAACACCAGAAGAAGATGGCATTAGTGTAGCTCTTATTCAAGATGCCAATCTTGCCAATCTTTCCAATCTTTCAAACAAATGTCTAAGCGTCGGTAAAACTCCGAAATCCTGGAAAAAAGCAATAATAATTTTAATACACAAAAGAGTT
>NW_028234444.1:13606994-13609494 GCF_977035675.1 Penaeus japonicus | reverse complement strand
TCTCTCTCTCTCTCTCTCTCTCTCTCTCTCTCTCTCTTCTCTCTCTCTCTTCTCTCTCTCTCTCTCTCTCTCTCTCTCTCTCTCTCTCTCTCTCTCTCTCTCTCTCTCTCTCTCTCTCTCTCCCTCTCTCTCTCTCTCTCTCTCTCTCCTCTCTTTCTCTCTCTCTCTCTCTTCTCTTCTTCTCTCTCTCTTCTCTCTCTCTCTCTCTCTCTCTCTCTCTCTCTCTCTCTCTCTCTCTCTCTCTCTCTCTCTCTCTCTCTCTCTCTCTCTCTCTCTCTCCTTTCTTTCTCTCTCTCTCTCTCTCTCTCTCTCTCTCTCTCTCTCTCTCTCTCTCACTCTGTGTATGTATGTATATATATATATATATATATATATATATATATATATATATATATATATATATATATATATATATATATATATATATATATATATACATATATATATATACATATATATACATATACATATATATATATATATATATATATATATATATATATATATATATTTCTATGTCTTTATATACAGAACACACACACACACACGTACACACACACACACACACACACACGTACACACACACACACACATACATGCATACACACACACACACACACACACACACACACACACACACACGCATACGCACACACACACACACACACACACACACACACATGTATATATATATATATATATATATATATATATATATATCTATATATATATATATATATATATATATATATATGCATGTATATATATATACAGATAGAAACAAGGAGAGGGAGAGAGAGAGAGAGAGAGAGAGAGAGAGAGAGAGAGAGAGAGAGAGAGAGAGAGACAAACAGACAGAAACAGACATAGAGACAGACAGGCAGAAATAGGAAGAGAGAGAGAAACAGATATAGGCAGACACACAGACAGGCAGAAACAGGAAGAGAGAGACAAACAAAGAAAGACATACGTACAGAGAGGGCAGAAAGCTGAGGTGATGATAAGCTTCGATAAGACATCCGGTTTACCGTTGAGAGAGAGAAGAAACAGTTGGATCACAGTGGATCGCACAAATCGGTGGTAATACAATATATTGTAATAAGAAGTTGCATGGAGAGAAAAAGAAAGAGAGAAAGAGAGAGAGAGAGAGAGAGAGAGAGAGAGAGAGAGAGAGAGAGAGAGAGAGAGAGAGAGAGAGAGAGAGAGAGAGAGAGAGAGAGAGAGAGAGAGAGAGACAGAGACGAAAGAGAGAGAGAGAGTCTGTGTGTGTGTGTGTTTATCTATCAGTGCGCCCATCGGTCAGTTTGGCGGTCTATTTACCTACCTACTTACCTACCTACAACTTCTTTCCGTTGTACTCCAAACCTTCAATCTTTTACTTCCCTATTTCTTCATTTCTCTGTCCCCACTTTATCTCTTTATCTTCCTCTAAACATTCAATTTCCTTTTTTGTTTTTCCTCTTCTCTTCTTATCTCCTCTCCCTTCCTGTCCCCCTTTCCCTCTCGTCCTTCTCTCTCTCGATCCCTCTCTTATCCATCCCCCTCCTCTCCCTGTTACTTCCCTCCCTTCCTCTTCTATTTCTATCCTTGCTTTCCCTGTTCTGCCTCTCCTTTCCCCACCCTGTCCCTTCCTCCCCCTCACCTCCCATCTTCATCCTTTTCCCTCCCCTCTTTTCCCTTCCACTTCCTTCCCTCCCCTCCCTTCCCTTCCACTTCCTTCCCTCCCTTCCCCTCCACTTCCTTCCCTCCGCTCCCTTTACTCTGCCATAGCCTAGTTTCTTTTCTTCTCCATTCCTCTTACCTCTCCTCCCTTGTTCTTCTTTACATCTTCCCCTCCCCATCCCCTATCCCTCCCCTCCTCCTCCCCTCTTCCTCCCTTCCTTTTCCCCATCCCGTCCCACTCTCCCTATCCCACCCCTCTCTCTCCCCTCCCCCTCCTCCTCCCCTCCTTTCCTTATCCCACTCCCACCTCTCTCTCTCCCATCCCCCTCCTCTCCCCCTCCCTACCCATCCCTCCTCTCTCCCCCTCCCTACCCATCCCTCCTCTCTCCCCCTCACTCCCCTACCCTCCTCCCCCCCTTCCTTGAATCAGCCCCATCTGGCGCACACAGCCCGCGGCATTACGTCTCCGTCGTCCCCGGTAGCGTTCGTTCGTCAAAGCCCAAATCAAATCGGAACGACCATCGTAAGTGAAATAGGGCGTCGTCACCGCAGGCTAAATGAAGGGATGAAGGATGTAAGGCCAGGGAGGGAAGAGGAGTGGGGAGAAATGGATGATGATTGGGGGGAAAGGGGGGGATGGATGTAGGGGAATCGGGGGAAATGGGGATGAAAGGGGAAGAGTAAGGGGAAATGCGGGTAAGTTGGCGGGGAAGTAGGGGAAAAATGACAGGGGGAGGATATAAGAATTGAGTTGTCGGGGAAAATAGGAGAAAGTGGAGAAAATAGAGGGGAATGGGGGAGAAGGGAGAGAGAAGAGGGGGAACTGATAAGGGAGTGA
>NW_028234444.1:13544494-13546994 GCF_977035675.1 Penaeus japonicus | reverse complement strand
GATAATTTGAAGCTGTCCGACGCGGTGTTCGCGTTCTCAGCCGCGAGATATGCAGCTTCCATTATTAATCTCTCATTTATGTAGACCTTCATGAATCACTCGCGCTCGCTTCCAGTCTGGTAGATGTCCTGCTTCATCTACGTGCACTACCATGGCGTTGGAGGTCCTGTGGCGACGGACGTTAGCTCGATGTTCGCCGATTCTTTTACTAAAACATCCTGCTTCACCTTAATGAGCTTTGTCGCACCTGATGTCATATGTGGCGCTCTCGGAGTTATTTGCAGGTGCGGTCTTGACATGTATCAAATCATCCATGGGCGATTTTGACGCTATTATTAAAGTACCTGCCGATTCCTTCGCAAATGTTAGACCATAGTAGGATTAGGAAGGTTGACGGAAGAACAGGATCGGTCCGTGCTCTCCTTATGTGTTCCGCCTTCTTTCTAAGTTCACAAGAAAGCTCCTGGGTATGTTGTTAAAGTTGACTTTAAATTAGAAATAAAAGGTAAAGAGCTGGGCTATGAAACAAATGCAAGATGGCGTACATTTCCCAGTAGTCTTGTAAACTATAAAGCGATTTAGGTGAAAGATTAATTTTCAGTCATTAGAGTAACATTATTATCATGATGGTCATTTTTATTTGTGTTGAGATTGATATATAGTTTCATTTTATTCGGCTATATCTGAATTTAGATTTTAACGTTGTGCTTAGTATATATGACGAAATGGAATTCAGATTTATTTCAGTGTCGTTTATAAAGTTAAAACAATCCTATTCCCTGTTATGTACACACACACACACACACACACACACACACACACACACACACACACACACACACACACACACATATATATATATATATATATATATATATATATATATATATATATATATATATATACATAAAGTAGTAGAATTTTGAAAATCTGAAATGTTATATTTTCTTCAATGCATAAATTATTTAATTTTGCCTGCTTTACATATATTTGTTTTTTAGATAATGATTAATTTACAGTGAGCAACTTGTAACAAAAAGTACCATTTATAAGTCCATTACAAAATTAGTTATTTGTAGTAAAGTACAGTTCTTGCTATATAATTAAATGTATATGTTTACTTAGTTAAATAAAAGTTAACATAATGTACTGCATTTTCATGTACACTTTTCTGCAATATATATTGTAATTCTGTATTCAAATTATTTTTGTTTAATACAGGTCATTCCAACATTACATGCATGAAACAGATATACACACTATGTTTCTTTTACAAATGTTTATTTGTTAACTGAAAATTGATAAAACGAAAGGCTTATACTTATATGATAGCTTTTTTCAATTAAAAAAAATGAAGCAGGTACTACTCTAAATATATTACTTTAGTTTGTGTTCTTCATTAAAATCGTAGAAGTCGAATAGACAGCGTGAAGCTTTTATTATTGGCCTGAACATTCTCCTGATGAAAAAAAAAAAAAAAAAAAAAAAAAAACACCTCGCCATCTCTGCCCTATATATGCCACCTCCTTTTTCATCTTATTTTTCTCCTTCTTCCATTTCTTTCCTCCTAGCTCTTCTATTTTCCTTCTTGTTCTTCTGTATTTTCTTTTTTTATATACTTTTTTTTTATTCTTAAGTCCTCGTGTAAGATCAAAACTTCAGAAGAGGAGCACTCAACTTATCACGGGTCCTTTGGTTCTTAAAGTTTTGTCCTGTTTGCATGTCAGTGACTTTGCTTGTCGCTTGGAAAAGACTCGTGATCTCGAAATATGCTCGAAGTTTTGTTTCCTGCGACGGCCATACTTCATCTCAGGGTCATATCCCTAGCGAGTGGTCTGAACACAGTACAAGGAAGTCGCTGAGGTTCCAGATACTTCATTTTGAAGAGTCACCGAGCTGCGACGAGATGCAAGCTCTCTCATTATACATGGTTCTATTATGACGGATATTGATAGGGGGAAATACAAGCTATGATAAGCGCCTGGGATATGCATCGTTGTCATTGTTGTTCGAAATTAGGATGAAAGGCAAGTTAAAACTGACATTCACACAAACAATAAACAAACGTCGAAAGAGAATATAGACATCGAGCTGATGGATTTGTTTTTGTCTCATATACCCATTTTTTCTTTCTTTAAAACATGGGTATTAGGAGGAATATATCAATCAACATCGTAATAACCAGTATCTTTTTAGTTGTTTCACTTCTTGATATGCTAAAGAATATATTTAGCAAAATCGCTATTCCTCCATGATTTGATCTTCATCAGCTTCAATTAATAGCATTGAATTTTTTATTTAGAATGTGTCAATCAAAACCAAATGATAATGATAAGTTAATTTACTTGCGGAAGTGGTCTGGATCTAAGATATTTCACCTCTACAAGAAAACTAGCGGTAGGTTCAATCTGTCGGATGTGATTCTATCGCAAGGAAAGATTTTTAACTGGAAGTCTTGATGTAGACTGATTTATTGCATAAAGACAGATTATGGATGGTA
>NW_028234444.1:13504494-13509494 GCF_977035675.1 Penaeus japonicus | reverse complement strand
ACCATCCACTGCCACCCCTTCATTTTTTTTTATTATAGGCCTACCTTTGTTCTTTTTCCCTCTACTATCAGAATGAAAAGGACTGACAATTGAATTATTGATGATAGTAGTGATATTAACGATAGTGACAGTAATTTTAGTAATGATGAATATAGTAATGCTGACGATAAAGATGATAATAAAAGTCATGATGATGATAATGATAACAGTGGTGGTTATCATCATTATTGTTACTACTGTTATTAATAGCATTATAATTCATAGTAAAAGTAACGACAATAAAAATAAGAAAAAAATAATAATGAAAGGATAACGACAATGGTAATGGTAATGACAATGATGAGAATAAAGATGGAGGTGAAGATTAGGATAATTGTATCACTTTGTATATTCATAACATCAACAATGCCATAGAATGACAAATGATAATCATTAATCATCATCGCCAGACCAATCCCGTTGTCATCACCCCGTGATGATAAAGATAAAATGTATAAGACAATAAACGCGATACGTAATGACAATAGCGATAATGGTAATGAGAAACACGATGATAATGATAGCAAGGTAAATGCTACATCGTAATAACAATGATTATAATAACAATAATGATAGTAATAATGATGAAGGGCTTATAAAGATAACAATAATGGTAATGATAGTAATAGTAAAAGTGTTGATAACAATGATGATGGCAATGACGGCAAAATAGTAATAATGATAATGATGATAAGAGTAATAATGGTAATATGATAATGATTATAATGATGATATGATTATAATGTTATTAAGAAGGATGATGATAATGGTATTAAGAAAAAGGATGATAATAATGATAATGACAATAATGCTAATAATAACGACATTGATAATAATAATTATGGTAACGATATTGGTAGTAGTAGTAATAATAATATGATAGTGTAAGGAATCCCTCTGTTCTTCGTTCCTTCTTGCGAGCAGACCCACCATCTCTCGCTTCCACAGCTCTGGGGTCCGGAGGCGACTTGACGTTTTTTTTTTGTTTTGTTTTTTTCATTTATAATGTTTCTGTCGTGTTTTTATTTTTTCTCCTGGTATGTTTTTTGTCTGTTTTTAGTTCGCTGGTACTTTTGTTTCAGTTTGCCTTACCAGACGTTTTCTTTTTTTTTTTTCTTCTTTTTTTTCTTTTTTTTTTTTTACTTTTGTTTTACCGAGTCTGTTTTAACTTTTATCTCGTATTTGAATTAGTTGTTTTATTGAGTTTTGAATCGCTGTTTTACAGGGTAATTTTATTTTCTTACCAGTTGTTTTTATACTATTTTACCAAATCATGATGAGGTGAAGGTACATCTTTACAAAAGTCGTATCTTATTTGTTCATCATTTTATCTTAAATATCTTTTATTTTGTGAGTTTACCCTTTTGTATTTTACAACCTTCCCCATATATATATATATATATATATAATATATATATATATATTCTTTTATATATAAATTTAGATATTTATATATATATATATATATATATATATATATATATATATATATATATGTATATATATATATTTTTTTTTTTTTCTTTTTCTTTTCTTTTTTTATTGCAATTTTATTTTATTTCGTATTTATTATTTTACGTGACTTGCGATGTCTCAAAATTTATATATATGACCTGAGCTACAACCAAATGCAGTCAGTCTATATCAGTCAGCAGTTGTTTTGTTACCTTTTTTCTACCTGAAACACCGGTTGCCAGAAGAAACCAGCAGAGAAAAGTTAAGTCTTGGGATCCTGACATCTCATTATTAATTAATAGGAGCTGGACGTGATTTCTTTTTACATATATACAAATATCAACAGTGAAGTTTTGTGGTTTTATAGTTTTGCTTGTTTTGTGTGTTTTTCTTTCTTTCTTTCTTTCTATACTTCTTATTTATCGTCCCTTCAGGACTTGCTGTGCTTGGTTTTAACTTTAATTCTTTGCCTTTTAGTTACAGTTTTTGGCATTTGCCATTGTTTTGTTTTTTTTACTTCAGTTTTTGTTTTGAGAATCACCTTCAGTGACCCTTATGCTGCCATGTTTTAGTAACTTGTTTCTTTTATGTAAGGCCTTTTCCAGAGAGTCATTTCAGATTCCTCCTTCGTTTTAGGTAGTTTTTATAGTAAGCCCTTAGCTTAGCACTTCCCTTTGAAGCTGTTCTTATTTTCATGGCAGTTTGATGTAATTTTAGGATTTCCTTAACCTGTTTATCCTTTTATTTGCTTTATCTATTGTCTAGTGTTTTAGTCTATATTTTATTCAATGGAAGATAGGCTGAACGTTGAGGAGTTATACACTGGAACTTCCCCACTCTGTTTTTGTTCAGATTCCCTCCTTCCACGCTACCTAATTTCAAGGGGATCTGATTGCAGGAGTCTGATCACGTTCACACTTGCATCCCATTTTGCCACCTTCGGGGATGGGGGTTGGTAGTGCGGGGCCCCTGTCATACAAGTGATACGCCACAATAGCAATGATAGAGATAACAATAAAGATGATAATGAATGTGATAGTAACATAGTAACAAAACAATTACGAAACGAATGATAATGGTAATAATAATAATGATATTAAGCATAACACTAATAATACTAGTGATAAAAATGATACTGATAATAACAATGACAATCATAATAACAAATAATTATAATGATAATAATAAGAGTAACAATAATAATAAGGATAACGAGAGCAATAATGCTACCCAAAAGAAGCAAAAAAAAAAAAGAGAAAATAAGTCTCATAAAAAAAATATATAAATTTATTGACCCAAAAGCTTCATACGAACCCCCACCCCACCCCCCCACCCCAACCCACTTTCGGCCGCAAGAGCGAAGCCCCGCGTCCTGCGTCTACCATCCCCCCCCCCCCCCCCCCCCCCCCCGAAGGCTCGTCCTGAAACCTCGAACGTAGCCTCCTTACCTCTCCCATTCCCCTGATTGATCCTACAAAGGGTTCCTCAGCTGGGATTAAACTGCTTGGATGTGACGGCGGATTCCAGCACTTAGTTTGAATTACGCCGTGAGAGAGCACATACTGCTTGTCGTCCGGGGCTATAGCGTGTAATGAACAGTCACCTGGACTCCCTTAAATCGGTGGGGAGTAACAGGTAGTTTGCTATTCACAGGCCTCTTCTACCTTCTTGCTCGCTACTCTGGCCCACTTTCCTGGCTCCTGGATTGTGTTCTTTCTCTATCTCTCTTGCTCTCTCTCTCTCTCTCTCTCTCTCTCTCTCTCTCTCTCTCTCTCTCTCTCTCTCTCTCTCTCTCTCTCTCTCTCTTTCTTTCTCTTCTTCTCTTTCTCTCTCTCTCTCTCTCTCTATCTCTATCTCTCTCTCTCTCTCACACACACACACACACACACACACACGTGCGCGCACTTTCTCCCTCTTTCTCTTTATTTATTTATTTCTTCCATTCTCTCTCTGTTTTTCTTTCGCACTTTCTTTCTGCCTCTCTCTCTTTTTCTCTCCCCCCCCTCTCTCTCTCTCTCTCTCTCTCTCTCTCTCTCTCTCTCTCTCTCTCTCTCTCTCTCTCTCTCTCTCTCTCTCTCTCTCTCTCTCTCTCTCTCTCTCTCTCTCTCTCTCACACACACACACACACACACACACGTGCGCGCACTTTCTCCCTCTTTCTCTTTATTTATTTATTTCTTCCATTCTCTCTCTTACTTTCTTTCTGCCCCTCTCTCTCTTTCTCTCTCCCCCCCCCCCCCCCCCTCTCTCTCTCTCTCTCTCTCTCTCTCTCTCTCTCTCTCTCTCTCTCTCTCTCTCTCTCTCTCTCTCTCTCTCTCTCTCTCTCTCTCTCTCTCTTTTCTAGGGGATAGATGTATCTTTACCTTCTTACTAAGCTGTTGATTATTGAAATTTCAGCTACTTATTTTTAAACTAATCGCTTTGCTTCGTGTAGTAAAACGTGTGTGTGTGTGATTATACTTTATACTTCTCTTCAAGAATTCACAAAAATTATTCTGTCGCAATCATGTTGCGTTTACGCAATGTACAAAATAATTGTACGTCGTTTGTCGTGATTATAACAGAAACGATGATAATGATTAATGTAATTTTGTTGCACATTTATGCGCATAATATACGTTTGCTACATTTGCTTAGTCATCATATACTATTAACATATTCACATCACATGCTGATACGAGTCTTGATATCATTCTATCACTTTCCTCTCCGCTTCTTACAGTCACATGATTCAGAGTCTCTGTTTATTTCCAGTCTGTGCTCGAGAGACTCCTGCCCAAGACCCCAGGAGCAATATCTCACCCGTCCGTGGACAACCAGTCCTCAATCTCACAAGATGCCTTGCTTGCATAAGAACCTCATCCAAATGAGTATATGTGATAGAAGGACTGTTCTCTCTTTCAGGCTGACCACGTTGCCATTAAGTCTTTCACATATTGAGAAAGCAGGAGAAAGAGAGGGGAAAGGGGGATGCAGATGAGTGTGGGAGATACATACGGTATTTATACAAACGTACATGGATATAGTATGTATGAATTGTATACATAAAACTAAGAGAGAGGTTGAGAAACAGCGAGAGAGAAAAGAAGGAAAGATATTTGAATCTAGCACAGTGGCAGCACAACAGTACAAGAACCGTACTACCTTAAATCTTATTTTTCCGATTCGTGTGTCCTTATTTGCTAAACCCAGCTGGTGTTTACTGGCCCGTGGCACCTCGCTTGTGACAACGATCGATATTCGACTCAACTCGACGCCCCATAGTCCTCACGCCCCACCCCCACGTATCACCCCACCTCCCAACCTCAGAACACCCTTCCTGCTACCTCACACATTTCCCAACATGCGCTACACCACCTCAACCTCACACAAACATCACCACCACTTAGCAACTGCTCCCTTGTTTAACTGCACTGCACCGACTCCTCCCCTCCCCCCCGCCACCTCACAATATTTTCCCCAACTTACCTCACAACACCCCTAACCCCCACCTCACAACATTCTAT
>NW_028234444.1:13491994-13496994 GCF_977035675.1 Penaeus japonicus | reverse complement strand
TATATATATATATATATATATATATATATATATATATATATATATATATATATATATATATATATATTATATATATATATATATATATATATATAATATATATATATATATATATATATATTCTATATAATAATATATAATATATTATATATATATATATATATATATATATATATATATATATATATATATATATATATATGTACATACATATACATATATATATACATATTTATATATATATATATACATATATAAATATACATATATATATACATATATACATTTATGTATATTATATATATTATATATATATATATATATATATATATATATATATATATATATATATAATATATATATATATATATATATATATATATATATATATATATATATATATATATATATATATATATATATATATATTATATATATATATATATATATATATATATATATATATATATGTATATATATATATATATATATATATATATATAACCTCTTTCTCTCGTTCTGCCCTCACTCGCTCTCTCTCTCTCTCTCTCTCTCTCTCTCTCTCTCTCTCTCTCTCTCTCTCTTTCTTTCTCTCTCTTTTTCTCTCTCTTTCTATATCTACACCAATTCAGCCACCCACACACATACTCACTCTTTCTCGTTTTATCTCCCGAGTCCGTATATACAAACTGAATATATATTCTCTCCTCCAATAATTAACATCGTTTGCTTTTGAAAAGGTTATTCTTTGTGAAGAGCAGCTGTTTCGGTAATAGATGAGGGAGCTTCGGGTGCAAGGATTTTCGTCTCTTTATTATCATTCCACCTTTTTGTTTTTTTTCTTTTGTTTTTGCTTTTGTTTTCTTCTTTTTTTTTCCTCCTTTTCTTTTTCGTATTTTTTTCTATCTGCTTCTTTGTTTGTATCTTTCTACAATATTGTTGTCACTCGTATCACTTGCATTAATTGTATTTTCACGCCTATTATTAGCATTATCATCATCTCCATTATTTTTGTCGGATCTGGGATGCTTCAAAGAGGGGGGGGGGGGTCGGCAACAAGAGGGTGCACCAGAGGATTTTTTTTTTTATTGTGGGTTATTTCTATATATCGTTCATTCGTCTGTTACGAGCCATAATTTGTCCTCCATTGAGCATCTTGGTCTTTCTCGTCAAAATAATTGTCATTTCCATTTTTGACATTAGTTGCTGTATTAGTAAAAACACTTATTTGATAAATCATAAGATTGTTTATTTCTGCTCATTATTTTGTCAGATAAAATAGACTATGCATGCTCCTATGTGAGTTCCTAATGGTCAGCCATTCCCAAGTAACATTTTCATAGAAAACAACATATGCATTTAATATGATACTAGCAATAATAATGATGACCTTAACAATAATAACAACACGTATATACAGTGCACAACGTCTTATAATATCCCACATTTGATAAAGTAAACCAGTGATTCCTATGAGGTGGATGACTATGACAAAAATAATAAGATATCAAAATTTCTACACAAACCGATGTCTTTCTCACAAAAAGGAACGTTTTATCCGCTGGAATTAAAGATACAGTGTATTGTCTAGGGAGGAATTTTATTACGGATACATAATGAAACATGGCACTTGCGAGGAGCTCACGTTAATATGAAATGCAGACACTTGACGCTCGTACGAGAATTATTAATTTTCCAGAGAAATAATCGGTTGTTTCAAGATTTTTTTTATCAACTTCTTTTTGATGAAATATGAATTATAGAATAAGTCTATATTAGTTTCCAAAAGTAATCAAAGCTATGAATGAAGTAAAGATTTAAGACCATTTTTCTACCAAACGTTCGTGTCGAAAGTGTTTTCTTACCTAAAGCCACCGTAATAGTTTATTTATCCTTATTTCTAATAATCTTATTGCATTAGGTGACTGAATATAGGAGGATTGCATAATGAATACGAAAATGCATATTTTAGTGATATATAAAAGTAAGATCAAAATTGTCTCTTAGGATTCATCGTAGTATCAAATAATTGCAAAAATATACCCCGGCATTGTACCCCCTCCCCCCTCCTCCTTCATAACTATCCACTGATGCTTTTGTCAATTGCGAAAGGCGAGCGTATTTGTGTTCAAGCTCGCACATGTACACGCACACGCTCACCGACACTGACACCGACACACACACACACTCGTGAATGTGAATGCAAAAGCGAATCAGAAAAAGATTTACCGACTTGTAAAAGTATCCTATGACTATAAACCCTTAGTTTCAACCATAAGCTAAAAAAATATATATATAATAATAATAATAATAAAAAACAAACAAAGAAAAAAAATCCATGGAAAAACTCCTTGTACTGAAAAGGATCTACGTAGAAATAGCCATAAGAATTTGGCATTCACACATACTGATATTGTTATTATTATCAACCATAATATCATGATAAGCTATCATGGTATTACTATCAATATTATCCCCATTACTGTTATCACCATGATCACATGTTATATCTATTAATAATAATTACCATTACTAATGTTATGATAATCTTTGACAATGCTATCATCATCATCAGCAATATTTTTCTATAAGCATCATACCTAGGATCAGGAATTGATGGACATTCATGTATCAATGACATCACAGGGTCAAAGTAGGTCACCTCTGGGATTGTTATGTATGTTCGACAGAGACTAGGTCCCTCCCGTCATAAGGGCTCCTCGTGCTGTCAAAAGGAAGGCGCAGGGAAGGTCGAGTGAGACAGAAGTCCTCGGCGGGATGTCTAAAGCTGCGTCCACACTTGTTGCATTTACACGTATCGCATCATCGTTGCGTATCACCGGGCGATACGCAACGATGATACGATACGTGTAAATGCAACAAGTGTGGACGTAGCTTTAGTGCTCGTTCGTGGCGTAGCAAGGGTCGGTGACGCTGACCTTGTGTTGTGTTCTATATTCATATTAGTGATTCGTGAATTAACTTGGAACTTGAACTCTCTTTCGTCTGGACTGCGTTACAATTTTACGTTTGAACGATTTATCTTAGAAACTCGAGCCGTGAGCCGTGAACCTCGCCTTCAGCAGAGGTACGTAACAATGACTAATTTCACTGCCTTTTCCGCGAGGGTTTTTCGTGCTTTTATCTGTCTCATAAGCACTATAAGCGATTTGCACTCTGCAGGATCAGAGAAAACGACGTTGAATACTGAAATTCTTTATTTAATATCAAATACTCTTGATACATAAATAGACGTTTAATGTGCATTTTAAATTATGCAAAGAGGATGCTGGGCATTTTCTTAGTTATTTTATACAGCTAATGCGATTACACAGATTCATAATGTGCTTAAAGCGAAGCAGTAATAATAATCATGACAAGGATTGTTATTGATACTGATACTTCCTGACTTTTATGATCATAGCAATTAAGATAATTTTGCTCAGAACAAACAAGAAGTTAATCATTAAAAAAAAATAATAATAACCTTCTACATTAACAAATGATGATAACCATGACAAAACATATAAAAGTAATTACAACGATCACGATAATGATTAAAGATAGTGATAGCATCAAGACCGCTCACGATAGCAATGTTGATTCCAAGCGCAAGACCGGGGCGAAGGTAAGGGAATTCTAGATTATTGGAAACGCGAAGTAAAAGTGACTATAAAACTCTGAACTTAATCAAGCTAATACCGCACGGGCAAAAGGGGTCTGCCGATGCCTTCAGAATAATTGATGACGTGAAGGCGAAGTTCATATGCTCAGAGTACTTTAATGGCGATAGAGTTTATGATATTAAGTGATCATATGAAGGATAACAATTTTCAGAATGAGGGCAATGATGATGATAATAGCAGGATGAGCGGTAACAATGATAATGGTAATGCTAATAAGGATAATATTTATGATAACAATAGTAATTATTCTAATAATAATGATAAGATAATAAGGAACATTATGATAATGATATCATTATTGTATTATTAAGAGTGCAATTATTGTTGTCCTAATGCTAACAATGATAATGCTGACATTAAGGATAATGATGACAATTGAAATGATAATAGGGATGATAATATACTAATATCTATGACGATACCTCTACGGTTTCTGACTTCGTAGGTGATATTCAATAAAATAGCATATGTATATGTGTCTCTACTATTGTATTCATAATGCATTATCAGTACGGTGCATGCATTGTTAGAAATAGAAATGTGTACGTCATCAAAAGAAAAAATGCAAAGGGTCACCTTTTCAATTTTTCTTCTATTTTTTTCTAAATTGTGTTTTCATATACATGTAGAACGGAAGGCATAAACAATCCACATCTTATCATATTACACATCATATGAGCGTTTGTAGCAAAATAGGCATATCATCAATACTCGTTACTTGTGTGAAATTTGAATTTAAAAGTGTGTGTTTTTTGTTTTTTTTTCTCATTTTGTATTATCATTTGACAATGTCCTAGTGTAGAGTGATTAATTGTGTATTCCAACACTACAGGTTGTTTCATGAGCGACTTAAATAAAAGCTGCTTTCATGTGTAAAGTACTGGAATAAACTTCACATAAAAATATACATATATATTAAAAAAATATTCCACCAGGTGTATAAAAGTTCTATCGGCATCATTATTTTCAAATCTAGCAACACGCTGCACAATTAGCCCGGGCAAGCAATTACCTCTGCATCTTTGGCTTCGTAATGTGATCCTATAAAAACTGCAATTCATTTGATATTTTTAGCTTAGCATAACGATACATGCACAAGAGCCATTAGGGCGCAGCCATTTATCTAACAAATTTCTCTCTGGCGTCAGCTACTTTCATTCAATATATTTATCGTATTTAAATGACCGAATCTAATTGAAAAGTTGGAAAGTTGAAATCTCGTCCTATCACCGTCAGGTACTTTTTATGTGTTTACTTATGAGCTTTTCGATCTGTCTATCTATCTTTATCTTTCTGTTTATCTATCTCTGTGTG
>NW_028234444.1:13451994-13456994 GCF_977035675.1 Penaeus japonicus | reverse complement strand
AAGTCTTTTAATTCCATTTTACCCAGACATTTAATTAGTACCTATATATTTTTTATTTCTTACATAAAGTTTTGGTTTGATTTTTGACACCCCAAGATGTTTCGATAAACCAGTTTCATAAACCAGTTTCAAATCCCGACATTTTCTTTTCTTTATAAGTCTTTCACCAAAAGTTGAAATAATACTTTTGAAAACAAAGTTTGAGTAATAGTATCCTGATAAACTTACAATATTCATCTAGATGTTAAGATTTCGAAATGAAAAATATTAAGCATAAGCCATAGTCAAAGTTAAGGATTATTTTTTCCCGTATAGTTCATGATTTAAAAAATCAAATGTTCTCGAATTTCTTGATGAGGATATGGTGTTCAGTATTAATAAAGATAATATCATTAATTACTACTTCTTCTCTTAGGAAAATAGATTTATATAAATCTGAGAAGCCTTTATTAACTATGGACCTCTACCAACACCTAGAAGTCTAGTTTTGAAACAAATCTACCATTATTTCTAAAAGAAAAATATTTTCCCTGCTTACCCTGTTACTCTTATGAATAAGACTGATTATGAATACTTTGACCAAAGATTTCAGATCCGCATATAGATCCATTTAACCGCCCAAATCTAACCATGGACAACCCACCTTAAGTGCGACTTATAATTACACTGTAAATTTCCACATAATCCTGCTAACAAACTAATAACCCCCCCCCCCAAAAAAAAAAAAACGAAAAAAAGCTTGATCTCTTTGCTATACGACGAAAATTTAGCATCTTTTATATTATTCATATATTATATGATCGAGAGATAATTTATATTCTTAAATCAAGTTTCCTCTCTCGCGTCCCCTTGCATGTAGTTCACATTTCATGAAACCTGGTTTGTAGTCTGCATCTAAGATCCTCAGGAAAAGCTGAACTCTTCAACAGAAGGATAAGTTAACAAGAGTTCTTTAATCGAATATTTCTGTTTTTTTTCCCACACATATACAGATGTATATACAAATATTTACCTCCCTGACCGGGACTCGAACCCGCGCCGTAAGATCGACAGGCACGGTTGATACCGCTCAGCTACACGACCCGTAAAAGAGATGTTCAACCAGACGCCTTATGAGATGTCATGGACATTACCTATGTGTTCTTGCCAGAACAGTGATAGCGAGTTTTTACGAACATCTCCCACGGGCACTCGGCAGCCACGGAATCACAAATTCAAGTCCCAAATCAAGTTACCAAGGTTATATGTGTGAGAAGATGGTAGAATGCAGTAACGCATTTTAATATATACAAATATTTACCTCCCTGACCGGGACTCGAACCCGCGCCGTAAGATCGACAGGCACGGTTGATACCGCTCAGCTACACGACCCGTAAAAGAGATGTTCAACCAGACGCCTTATGAGATGTCATGGACATTACCTATGTGTTCTTGCCAGAACAGTGATAGCGAGTTTTTACGAATATTTGTATATATTAAAATGCGTTACTGCATTCTACCATCTTCTTCACAGATGTATATACTCTCACTGTATCCACTGACACGCACACATATACACGAATGCAAACAGACAAAAGGAAAAACAGACATGTACTGGCAGACGTGTACACACACACACGCAAACACACACACACACAACAACAACATACCATATATGGCAGATAAACCCACTATACACAAAACAGATTTATTGAAAATGAGACAACAGTTTCAAGATCCATCTGGATCCCATCTTCAGGTCTGAGGAGGAAGAGAACAAGAGGGTATATAAAAGGGTAAAGGGGGGAGTAACACGGTGCAAGAAGGTCAAGCGAGGACAGGAGAACGGAAGCGGAGGCGGAACAGCGAACGGAACCGGGGCAGGTCATATTAGGTCATAGGGTCCGGCGGTCTGTGTGAAGGGTGTCCGGGGTAAGGTAACAAGCGGAGAATGTGGGAGGATAGAAGACCGTCAGCAGGAGAAAAACCACTGTTAAGATTGAAATTCGGCAGCCTGTTAATGAGAGAAGATTCCACCAATCTGCGGACATGGACATCAGCGGAAGGGAACAGAATGCGGGCAGCTGACCATCTATGCGATGTCCTGTGTCCCATTGGTGGCAGAAGAGAGCGTTGTTGGTGTGTCCCCTGGAAACGGCGTACCTGTGTTGGGACACACATACACATGCACACTAACACAGCATATATCTAAACACATACATACACACCACCACAAATAATTTAGAACAAACAGACACACAATAACTATCACTTTTTCATGTATTTATTATTAGGATACTCTTTTTTGCGAACTTTGTTCTCTTCCAAAGACCGTTAACTAATTGTGTGAAAATATGATTAATGATTCGAATCAAGCACTACTTGCATTTGCATCCTTCGCTAAACCGGCAGCAAAACCTTAGGTGAATTGTTGAACAAATAAATTGAAGAAATCTAAAGGATATAATCTGACCAAAACCTATCCTATGAATACACAATGTCCTCTGCCGTATTCCTATTTGTTTACGTGTGAACTACCTCTATAGCTTTCTGAAAATGTTATTTATCAATCCATTTTATCGATTGAAACCAAACAAAGTCAAAGTGGTAAAAGCACTATTTGTAATTCAACCTCGCCGCGCACGTGCGTGCGTGTGTGTGTTTCAGTTTACGTTTCCTTGATATATAGACATGCAAAAATTGGTGGGATTGCACCTTCTAAAAACTATCATAGATTTGAGTGTGTGTTCTCATTATTTGTGCAATTTATTTCTATGACAAATAATCTATCTTAAGAAAGTCAATGAGGGTTTTAAATGAAACAACTATTCGATTTAGATATAATCAACATAATCTCGGGTCAGTAAAATGTCCAAGTAAATGCCCTTGATATAAAAACAACTAGAAAAATGTATCAAATAGCAACTAGCACGGAAGACCCTCGAATGACTGTCTCTATCTGTCTATCTATCTCTATCTATAAATCTGTCTATATGTCTATCTTTCTCTATTTGTCCATCCGTCTTCCATTCTCTCTCTCAAAACATAGCGAAGCGATAAAGCCACGAAAAAACACGTCAGTACATGTTGGCGCCGTGATGGTATCTGAACGTGTCGTATGATCTTTCCCGCTTCCGTGTATCATTTGTTCGTCAATAACTTGTCAATATCGGGGATGAAACTGCCTAGAGACGCTATGGCAACAGGACCACAATACTTGCCGCTTGTTGAGCAACACGTATCCCGACCTCCACTCGCATGAATGTTTGTATAAAAACAAATGTGTGTGTGTGTGTGTGTGTGTGCGTGTGCGGTTGTGTGTGTTTGTCTGTGTATGTGTCTAATAAACAATGTATATATTTGTGTATAACACACCGTCTACATACATACACACAAAGACATAAATATATGGGTCTCAGGCCTCGTCAAACAGACAATAATCCCTTTTATAGGAACCAGTGCATGATAATGCCATGTCTGATGTTGGCTTTATTTCGTCACTTGCCGAGGAATCTATATAGCTCATGAGACTGCATGATCCCATAGGCTATTATGTTCTCGAAACAAAACTCACGATGAAATATTTTGAAGGTGAAAATATTTCGGTGTATCAATTCAACAGTTTTATCTGAATGCATAGGAGTATATTAAGATTTTGATTGAAATCATGCAACGGTAGGCAGGTTAAAATCATTAATTTTAAAACAAAGATAAAAGAAAAGTATTTGAACAATTTAGGATATTGAAATGACAAGTGACTTTGGATTGCTTTTCACTTTGCATGCATATTCTGGTATGGATTTTTACGTTATTTGTTACGCATAAATAAATAGTAATGACTTATTTAAAGTAAGAAAAGAAGAGGGGAGAGGAGAGGGGAAAAGAGAGCATAGAGAGAAAGAGAGAGAGAGAGAGAGAGAGAGAGAGAGAGAGAGAGAGAGAGACAAAGGCAGTGAGAGAAGAGGGGGAAATATAGAAGATAGAATGAAGACAAGAGAAGGCGATCGAGAGAAAGACAGAAAACGAAAAAGAAGAGAAAAGGGAAACACGACATTGACAATTGAAACAATATCAATAACAAATGAAATAAGATGTTACTTTGCTTTTTCTTTTACTCAACACACCTATTACACACTCATGCCTCTTCACTCAGTGTAAACAAACTACACTGAAGTCTAAAGGGTTTGTTTACAAAATACGATATCATCAGCATGTACTTCCGTTTCAAATTGCTTTATACACAAAGGAGGTGGGAAGGGGGGGGGGTCATGTTTATCAGGTAACGTCAGTACATTGGAAATTGCTAATTGAATCAACCGAAGCGAATATATAGATTACTGAATTAAAATTGCATTTGATCTTTGTGTGGACGTGTTTATCTGCAGTGTGTATGTGTATATGTGTGCGTTTATGTATATATGTACATTAAAATTTGTAAAGGGGACACTGGGAAAGTATATGCAAATTCTGTAGCACGTTACAGGAATACAGCGAGAGAGAGAGAGAGAGAGAGAGAGAGAGAGAGAGAGAAAGAGAGAGAGAGAGAGAGAGAGAGAGAGAGAGAGAGAGAGAGAGAGAGAGAGAGAAAGAGAGAATAAGCGAAAGAGAACATCCTGCTATGGCAGAATAATCACAAAATGAAGAACGTTTCTATCCTAATAAGAACAAAATCTTGCTAGAATCAACTAGCTTATTCTTCCAATTACACCATTCGTACCCGCTTAAGTATATTCTATTTATTCTTGCAATTAATGTCTGTAATAGGGACGTTAGAATCCATAAGTTGCTGTTAGGAATAGTTCTATTTATGTAACTTTATTTTTAAGCTTTAAGATTCAGTAAAGTATTCAATTACATTTTATATGCTTCCACAGCTATCTAATTGCTTAATAAATTCCAAACGTATATGTAACTATAAAATGTTTATTTCATTTTCTTAAAACGATTCCATAACTACCAATAGATTGTTTCAGTTGCTTTAAGTGGATCCCAGAATATTTATTGCTTCATTTGTATATTTG
>NW_028234444.1:13421994-13424494 GCF_977035675.1 Penaeus japonicus | reverse complement strand
TATATATATATAAATATATTGTGTGTATATATATATGTAATATATACATATTTATGTATATATGTATATATATATATATATATTATATATATATTAATATATGTATATATATATGTATATATATACATATTTATGTATATATATGTATATATATTATATATTATATATATATATATTATATATATATATATATATATATATATATTACGATATACATATGTGTATATACACATAGATATATACTTATAAGTACATGATGCATATACACATATATCTATGCATATGTTTATGTACATATAATATACATATATATATATATATATATATATATATATATATAATATATATATATATATATATATATATATTAAACATATATACATATATCTATATATATGTACATATACATCTACATATATATATATTATATATATATATATATATATATATATATATATATATATTATATATATTATATATATATGCATATATAATATATATATAATATATATATAATATAATATATATTATATATATATATATCTATATATGTATTTATACATATAATATACATATATATATATATATATATATATATATATATAATATATATATATATACATATATATATATATTTACATATATACATATATCTTATATATGTACATATACATCTACATATATATATATATATATATATATATATATATATAGATATATATATATGTTTATATATATGTATATATGTATGCATATAGAAGTATATATATATATATATATATATATATATAAATTCATATACGTTTATGTTTATATGTATATATATATATATATATATATATATATATATATATATATATATATATATATATATATATATATGAAGGCAGAAATAAAAAGAAAAAAAAGGCGAAAAGACAAAATAATAAAGAAAGTAAAAGAAATAATAAGATAAAAATAAGGAAGGGAAGGACAAAATAGGAAACACAAGAAAATAGTGAAAAAAAATTAAGCTTCACTTATGAACACGCATAAACATAAAATTTGACTCTGCAAAACGATATCTCTTTCTGAAAAACTGCTACGAATCACGATAACAAATCATTCACATCAATGATTGTTAATGAACCTTAGAAAATATGTTATCGGACCTTCGTAGATGAGCTCAAATATATACGCCATCGTAATAACAGTGGCGTACGTAGCGCTACGTTCATTTACGCTATAAGCGAATCCGGAAAACCGTTAAAACTGTTCATTTCCGACTATTTTTTTCGACTCACTTCGACTTGCTTTTTTTCTTTCCTTTTTTATTAGGGGGGGGAGGGGGCTTTTTGTAATTCTATCCTGCTGAACAATTTATCTCGCGTTTCAACTTTTTTGCATGTCTCTTTTTCGAACCGTTTACGGAAAGTTCTTTGGGTACCGAGAACATTCCTGACTGGTTTATGCAATACGGCTGCTTAAATTTCACTGTGTTGGTATTTCGTTCTCTCTTCCTTTCTAGGGAAATGATACAGGGAATATATGTCGTCCATATTAATGTAAGTCGTCCTTTGTTCGAGCTGGAAATAAGGAAAACGCGCCCTGATGATTTACGCTTCTTGAATGAATAAGATATTGAACACGCCCCCATACACGGATATATACACACACCCACACGGATGTATGTGTGTGATTATGTATGTAAACGCAGTCTCACGGTTGTATGTGTGTATCTATGTACGAATATACACACGCACATGGATTTATGTGTGTAATTATGTGCGTATACAGACAATCACATGGATGTATGTTTAATGCGTCTACACAGTTACACGGATGCATGTTTAATTCTATATGAATACATACACTCGCATGGATGTATGCATGAAAGTATTTACGTATACATATATTCACAATGATGTATGTGTGATAATGTGTGTGTATATACAGTTACACGGATGTATGTGTAAAAGTATATACGTATACACACACTTACACGGATATATGAATAATACTATATATGTTCTTTGATAAGAATGTACACTCTTGCGTTTATACAATAAAAAGAAACTTATAATCAGTATTATCCTAATTGAATGATAATAGCTTAGATGTTTAATTTCAGGGATAGAAAGCTAAAATCCGCAAACATGAGAAATTTCTTAACAATAATAGAAGTAACTTCGGATTGAGGCATTAAATTCCCATTATTCCAAATCTAACCTAAGAGAGAAAAAAATAGAGAGAGAGAGAGAGAGAGAGAGAGAGAGAGAGAGAGAGAGAGAGAGAGAGAGAGAGAGAGAGAGGGGGGGGGGAGAAAGAGAGGTAAATAGACAGGGAAAAAAGAAAGAGAAAGAGGGAAGTGAGGGAGAGAAAGATAGAGTAGGAGAAAGCAATAATAGCAGTAATCAACAGCAAGATGTGTATATATATACATATATATATATATATATATATATATATATATATATATATATATATATATACATATATATATATACTGTATACATATATA
>NW_028234444.1:13409494-13416994 GCF_977035675.1 Penaeus japonicus | reverse complement strand
TACAATCCTATTGAAAAAGTGTTGTGAAAGAGAAGGCGAGAGGAATAGATAAATAGATAATAGATACGATAAAGGAGCCGTCTTCCGGTCGGGGAGATGCCCAAACCAGTGGAGTTGAGTGTATAATAAAACCAAGTTGATTGCAACAGAGTTATGGATAACCGAAGGCTTCTGCTTCTGCTTCTGGCGTCCTGCTTATTCATCGCTACTCATGGAAAAGGTGAGTCAAACGAAATAGAATAATAAGTGACAAACAGAGAGAGAGAGAGAGAGAAACAAAACAAAACTGAAGGATTCGCTTTTCAAATTCAAATGTGATGTAGAGTGATGTGGTCGTCTGTCATTATTGCAGGTTTTCCCAGATCTATGGATTTTGTGTGCTTTAACTTTAACTAATGATTTGAAGTATGAACCATTTTATTTATTTTTTTTTTTTTTGTAAAGTTGCGGTTTCGTTCCGATTAGGTTAACAAATGAATTGGTAGTGTGTGTGTGTGTGTGTGTGTGCATGCGCGCATACATATATATGCACATAGACACACACACACACACACACACACACACACACACACACACATATATATATATATATATATATATATATATATATATATATATATACACAACACACATACACTTTTTTGTCCCTTCATATTTTTCTATCTATACTTCTGTTATAAAAAGAACACTAAATTATCATGATGCAATACTGACGCGAGGGATGTATGAAGGAAAACGAAAACGAAATAATCAATAGAGATAGAATCAATAGACAACAAAAAATCAGAATAATATTTCACTAGCAAGTCAGCCGCATAAATAACAAAGGAGTCTGACGTTTTATATATAGCGCCTATCATTTCCGTCCAGTCTTTAATTTCAAAGTTTATTTAGAAATGGAAAAAAAAAGAATCTGAAGGTGGAAGGGAAAAGAGGAGACAGAGAGATAGATGAAGAAAAAGTCACAGAAAGTCTTTTCTTTTCGTTTTTTTGAGAAGCCAATCGTGTTTGAGTAGCGAGCGTAATCGCGTTAGGAAACAAGTGAATGGTCAGTTGCTTATTGTCTTGTTTCCTTGTTAATAGCGAAGCACGAGATTAAAAAAAACAAAAAAAATGCGATCGTTTTTTATTATCGCCACAAACATTGTTACTATTACGATCACCAACAGGAGCGACAGCAATAACGCTATCAGTATCATCATTATTTATCACATGTTTGCTAATAACGAATCGCAAAATAATCCGAAAGAAAAGTTCGCGTAAGACGCCGCTGCCGCCGTCCGCCCCGACGAGCGATCGACGGCGCCCACGGAGCAAAAAATCGCGGGATTACAACGGGAGTATTAATGCGACACCAAGGAAGACGCAATGAAGTGACGATAATGCCAGATTGGCGGGTCACGTGATATGAAAGGAGGGGGGGAAGGGGTGGGGGGGGTGAGGGAGAGGGACGGGAGGTGAGAAAGGAAGGAGTGCGAAGGGGATGAGGGGAGGAGGGGAGGGGATGGCGGGGGGAGGGAGGTTTGGTGAGGGTGGGGGTGAGGGAAGGAGGGCAGGAAGGGAGGAGTAGAGAGGTTGTGGGAAGGGAGAAGGACGAGAAAAAAAGTGAGGAGTGGGGAAAGGGGGAGGGAGAGGGACGGCAGGGGTAAAGGGGGGGGGTGGAGGGGAGGAAAGAGGTAGGGGAGAGGAAAGTGAGGGATGGGGATGGGATGAAGATAGAGGAGAACAGAGGGGAGAGGGTGAATTAGGGAGGGGTGGGGTGAGGATGAAATTAGGAGGAGGAAAGGAAGAGACCGGAAGTAGGTGGGGGAAGAGGGAGAAGAATGAAATGAATGAGAAGGGAGAACTATAGGAGGAAAGGAGAGAGGTTGAGAAATAGAAAGGGAAAATGGAGAGGATGAGGGGGGAGAAAAAGGGAGAGGGAAGGGGAGTTCAGAAGGAAGATTTAGAAATAGAAGGGGGAAGGGTATATGGAAAAGGGGGAATATGATAAGAGAGGGGAAAAGTGGAAATAATAGGGAGGGGGCAGGGACGAAGGAAAAAGATAAAAAGTAAAGGGGGAAGGGGATGAGGTAAAAGGAAAGGAAAAAAAAAGACTGAGAGAAAGAAGGGGTGGGGGAGAAAGAGAGAATAGGAGAGAAGAGAAGGAGCGAAAAGTGATATTTAAAAAAAGGGCGGGAGGAAGGGAGGGAAAGGGGAGAGGAGGGGGAAGGGAAAGGAGGAGGAAGGGGGGCAGGGTCAGACAGGAAGATATTATATCCCACAATCAGATTCCTTGATCTTTAACCGCATGAAACTTTTGTCCCTTGGAAGCGTCTGTCCAATTTTCTGCTCAATCTTCGGTTTTCAATCTGTCTGCTTCTTGTCTCTTTAGGGCTGTCTTCTTCTGCCTCTCACTCTCTGTCTGTCCACTTCTGTCTCTCACTCTCTGTCTGTCTGTCTGACTCTTTTTCTATATTTCTTTATTACCTATATTTCTCTCTCTCTCTCTCTCTCTCTCTCTCTCTCTCTCTCTCTCTCTCTCTCTCTCTCTCTCTCGAGATCTATCTACACCTCTCTCTATTTTTGCTTGTGTGTGGGACTTTGTGTGTCTCCCTCTACCTCTTTTTCCCTTTTCTCACCCTCTCTCCCTCTCATTTACCATCCCTCCCTCTCGCCCTCACCTATTCCTCCCTCCGGTCCCCTATCCATCCCTTCATCCCCCTGACCGTCGCGCCGCCTCCTCCCCCTCCCCTCCATCCCCCCATCTGTAGTAGCTTCGCCCGTCGGAACGCTGGCTACGCTGGCGGAGGCGGCAAACAGGAGTGGAGAGGAGATGAAAGCTCGCCATTCAACAAAGGTCTCACTCTCTCGCTTTCTGTCAGTATGGCTCTGATCTCTCTCTCACTCTCTATCTCTCGTATCTATTTATATGTCTGTTTATCTGTTTGTTTGTCTATATTTTATGTCTATTTGTTTATCTTTGTATTTATGTATCTATCTTACATACCCCCTTCCCCCCTCTCTCTCTTTGTCTGTCTCTCTGTCTCTCTCTCTCTCTCTCTCTCTCTCTCTCTCTCTCTCTCTCTCTCTCTCTCTCTCTCTCTCTCTCTCTCTCTCTCTCTCTCTCTCTCTCCCTCTCTCTCTCTCTCTCTTTCACTAGCTCTCTCGCGTGGGCGTTACAACAACAACATTCTCGGGTGATTTTTCTTGCAATATTTTCCGGTGGTTTCATGTCTGGTTGTTATTGTTTGGTTAAGTTTTCTCTCTTCTGATTCTCTTCATTTGTTCTTGTTTGTTCTCAGGCTTTCTGTTCTGTCATCGGGCTAAATACGTTCTTAGGAGGTTCTGTCTGGTGTGTTCTGGTGTTCTTCATCGTATGCTGAAGTTTTGTTCATGTTATCGTTCTTCGTCGCATACTTCATTTCATTTTTAGACGTTTTCTTCATTTTACTTTTCATCGCATTCTTCACTCTCTTGTTCTCCATTTTCTATATCTTATCATTCATATTTTTTTCAGTTTATTTTTTGTCGTTTCCTTTGTTTATCTAGTTTATTATTTTCTTAATTATATCATTCATCGTTTTTTTCTCACTTTCTTAATCGTTGTTTTCTTCATCCCGTTATTCGCCGTTTACTTTATTTCATCATGCATTACTTCCTTTATCTATTTGTTTTCTTACTTGCATCTCGTTTTTCATTTCATGAATTGTCATTTTCTTCATTTAACATTTCATTAGAATAAAATGTTCATCGTTTACTTTATTTTATTGCTCATTGTTTTCTTCCTTTTATTCTTCATCAGTGTCTTTATTTCATTTTTCATGATATTCTTTTTTCAGTTTTTCTTTATTTAATTCTTCATATTTTCTTTATACCATTCCTTCATGATTTTTTATTTAATTTCTCGTTTTCTTAATTCGATTCTTCTCTTTATTTTTACTTTGTTCTTTATCATTTTCTTCATTTATTTTTTGATGGCATATTCATTCTGTTCATTCTTTGATTTTATTTTCGTTTTCTTCTTCCTGATTATTTTCTTGTTCTTAATCATGTTTTCCTTGTTTTTTTTTACCATCATCATCATCATCATCATCATCATCATCCTCACAATCATTATCATCATCCCTAGCATTATTCTTTTCATCACTGTCACATCATCATCATTAAGGTCGTGCTGTCGAGTTGTACAGTCGCTTTGCTTTGTATTGCAAAATAGTGCCGTTGCAAGAAAGTCAAATTGCGTCTCGTAACGTACGGCTCGCAACATGTTGATAGATACAAATCTTCTTTATGATATATCGACGTCTTTTTGCATTGCGTCCAGATTGTGTCTTTGCAACATAACATTACAGAATCATCACAACCTTTATATCGTTTCTCATAAAATAAAATCGCCGTCGAATTTTCATATCACATTTTCGTCACGTCAATCGCATCTTTGTCATATCGTTTAAATCGCTACGTCGTAACGAGAAACGGCTGCATCGTAATGTTTAAGCCGCTCCGTCGTTACGTCTCAATCGCACGATCAGACACACACAGACGAAGAAAAATCACCTCATCGTAACATGACCTCTTACGTCGCCCCGCCCCGCCGCGCCGTAACGTAGCGTTCCGTCGGCGGCCTGGACTGCTCGCGGAGGCCGTATCGTAATCGCGTTTCCCAGTCGGTCGTTCGATCAGCGGCCTGTGAGTCCGCGAAAGATCTTTTTCGATCCGTGCAACTTTCATTGTCAGTCAATAGAGATTCATCGCCGCAGACCAATCATCGAATCTTCAGAACTCAAAACTAACAGAACGATTTTAAATTCCTAAGGTTAGGAGAAGGAAAAGTGAAGAAATGATAATAATGGTCATAATGATAATGATAATGATAATAATAATAGAAATGATAATAATGATAATAGAAATAATAATAATGATAGCAATAATGATGATAATTATATAAATAATGATTATAATAATAATAATAAGGATGATAATAATCAGAAGATTTGATTTATTCCAAGATTGATGACAGAAATGTCGCCCTCTTGGAGGTACGGAATAAAATTTGTAGGCTTGCCATCTATCTGCGTCACGTTACCTATTCTACGACAATTTAATTCCTTATCGCGCAAATGGGATGGTAATTTTTAGGTTTTCCGCTCAAAGTCACGTTGTCTGGGTCGGTGGGGATGGAGCGAGGTTGAGATATCGTAATAACTGACCGTCATCATCATCCTTGTTATTATCGTCATTATCAGCATCAGCATCACCATTACAAATATGTTTATTATTGTATTCATAATCACCTTCGCCGGTATCCTTTGAGGACGGATAAGGCGTATAGTACAAAGATAGGCCTATCATGCATCATAATTAAGCCTAAGCGATTTACTTTATCAGCCCCACGATTGAACACATTTCAGGAAGGGGGACTGCAGAAACTTACTAAAAATATGTATGTAGTAAAAAGTATGTATTAGTATGAGAAGATATGTTCTTGGAAATTAGATTTGGCATTTTGAATAGACTTACCGCTAATGATCTACTAAGCTGCTGAGGCCGAAAATAATTCGGGGTAATGAAAACTATCTACAATCATTCGTACCTTTTCTATGTGCATCGCAATCGTCTCTCAGTAATCGTCTGCGTTCTTGATATCAGCAGAATGATTGTTAATTTTCATCATTATCAGCACGTCGCTGCCATTCTCCCTCCTTCGTTTTCGTATCATAATCATAACAATTAATTTCAGCGACGTCAGCGATAAGGCAATGTAGCTGTCACGCTGTTATCACTGCTATTCTGTTATCATTTACCTGGCCTGCCATGGCCATTGTGTGATCAAGAGATTTGTTTTTACCTCCATTCATAATTCAAAACCGTATTTTTACTCATAATATATATATATATATATATATATATATATATATATATATATATATATATATATATATATATATATATATATATATATATATATATATATATATATATATATATATCTGATATATATATATATATATATATATATATATCTAATATATATGTATATATATGTATATATATATATCAGATATATATGTATATATATATATATATATATATATATATATATATATATATTTACGTATAACTATCCCAAGGTTCTTCATCAAATCTTACTTTCAGTGCGCTATTTCCCACGCGTTATCAAGGTTCTTTGTCTATAAATACGTTAGCATAGACCTTACTTTCCTGTTGTTCTAGCCAGCGCTGTTGCATGTTGATATGGAGCGTGGGAGGGAGTGGGAATTCCAAAGAGATGTTGAGAGATTGGAAGTATGGTGTGCTTTTCCTGAGGATGTGGTAGTGTTGCATAGATAGTTTATATATATATATAATATATATATATATATATATATATATATATATATATTATATATATATATATATATATATATATATTATATATATATATATATATATATATATATATATATATATACAGTATATATGTATGATGTGTGTGTGTGTGTGTGGTATGTATATGTATATATATATATATATATATTATATATAATATATATTATATATATATATTATATATATGTATATATATATTATTTATATTTACATATTATATATATATATATATTATATATATATATATATATATATATATATATATATATTATATTATATTATATATATGTATTTATATTTACATTTATATATATATATATATATATACATATACATATATATATATATATATATATATATATATATATATATATATATATATATATATATATATATGTATGTATTCACACACACACACACCCTCCTTCTTCCTCTCCCTCCCCTTGATCCCTCCTCCTCCTCCTCCCAAGAAAGAAAGGACACACTCACAGCTCCTGCATAACGATGGCATTTCCACAATCCGCATTGGTAGCGATACCTCCTCGTGCAGCGGCCCGGGTATCAAGAGGTCTGGCTTTTAATGGTTCAAGGGAAGAAAGATCTTTTGCTGTCCGAGAACCCTCCAGATGATGGTTGGGTTCTGCTCATTAGACCTCCTTTCAGTAGAATGGGAAGCCTACATTCCTGGCCTGTGTGGGTCGATGTTGGTTTGTGTCTTTTGTTTTTGTAATTTTTCCTGTTTCTTTTTCTTTTGTTGTGCCCTTGTAGCGTTTTTTTTTTTATTATTATTCTTTATTTGCTGTTGTCGTTGATATTTGTGACAGATTTTCTTTATTGTCTTTTTCTGTGAGTCTAGTTTATGTTGCAATTTTTCCCTAACATTTTTTTTTATACATTTCCTATTTGTATGAAAATTATTTCATATTTCATATTATGTCATCTCGACTCTTGTCTCTCTCGCCCCCTCCTTCACTCTCTTTTCCTCTCTCTCTCTCTCTCTCTCTCTCTCTCTCTCTCTCTCTCTCTCTCTCTCTCTCTCTCTCTCTCTCTCTCTCTCTCTCTCTCTCTCTCTCTCTCTCTCTCTCTCTCTCTCTCTCTCTCTCTCTCTCTCTCTCTCTCTCTCTCTCT
>NW_028234444.1:13391994-13399494 GCF_977035675.1 Penaeus japonicus | reverse complement strand
TTTACTTCTTTCATCTAAGTATTCGTTTATGCAAACATACATATTCAACACAGCCAGAGGCTCCCCGCTCCGTAAACTTTTGTTAAGGGCGAAGCATCCTTGAACAATACGCGTTAGATTAAGATATTAGAATGCAAGTGACAGTAACAACAAAGGGAAATTTTGCCCCTATTGTGTGTCCGTAATTAAAAGACATCTTTTACCCCCAAAAAGGGACGAGGAATTGATTTTATTTATGCAGGTGGGAATTGATTTTATTCGTGCAAGTGTGAATTGATTTTATGGTTACTTGGTAGAAACACTTGTGGGGTGGACTAATTGGCTTTTGGTTAATCGCTGTGATTAATGAAAAATATGTCAGGTTGAGAGGGTGTGTGGCTAAAATCCAAGAACTTTTTAATGCAGACCTGTTTTTTTCCTCAGAATATGCTGCACTAAAACTCCAACTGGAATTATAAGTTGCTTACCTTGGTATGTCTGTGCTTACGGAGTGTAGACGCATGGTACGAATATACCAGAATCATGCGGTACAATGTGGGTATAATGTATAAGAGGCTGTACAGGTTGAATGAAATGTACTATATAGTTTCTGTACAAACTGGAATAAAATTAGCCTAATGCTGATATCAATGTAGACTATGTGTACTGCGATGGCTCCGGGGATACAAGGAGACACTCTATATATATATTTATCTATTTATATATCTATCTATCTAACCTATCTATATCTCTACCCATCTAACGCTATTTGACGAGAGGGGGCAAGAAAATCATCCTAAAATAAGATAGAAAATGACAAGAAAATAAAACGTGTGATGTATAAGAAACATATGTTCGTAGGAGGGGGAGAGGGGAGAGGAGGGAAGAGGGGAGGGCTGGAGGGCATACGAAAGGGTCTCATAGAGGTGTTTTTTTTTTTTTTTTTTTTTTTTATTAGGGGTGGGGGTGGCAACAAGTGGTTCGGAGTTAATATGGGTTGAAGTGGATTGACTACCTTTGTTGTCTGGGTGTTCGGGAGAGGGAGTGAGGAAGCGGGAGGGGAAGGAGGTGAATAGAGGATAGAAGATGAGAGGTAAAAAAAAAAAGAGAAGGGGGAAAGGGACACGAAAAGATTGAGAGGTAGAGAGAGAGAGTGGGGGGGGGGCAGAGAGAAAGAGAAATGGAGAGAGAGGAAAAGGGGAAATAGATAGAGAGAGGGGAGGGACATAGAGAAAGATAGGGAAATAGGAAGAGAGGGGGAGATAGAAATATAGAAAGAGAAAGAGAGATAGGTGAAAAGATAATAGGCCTTCATCAGCACCGCCATCTATATAGATTATATAGACTGTCTATATATATATATATATACCTCTCTCTATCACTCTCATATCTATATCTCTTCCTCCTCTATCTATATCTATACTATATTATGTATCTCTATATATGTTCTCTATATATATATATATATATATATATATATATATATATATATATATATATATATATATATATATTTTTTTTTTTTTTTTCTTTTTTTTTTTTTTTTTTTTTTTTTTTTTTTTTTTTTTTGACGACTGGCTGGCAGGTGAAATGATGTCTCTCCCTTCGTAGCGAGATGAACGGGTACGTTGTCAGAGGAGTAAAAATTGTCGCTGACCTGCTGATCGGTGTTCACGCGAAAGAGGCTGCTTCTTTCTCTCTCTCTCTCTCTCTCTTTCTTTTTTTCTCTATGTCTCTATCTCTCTCTCTCCCCCTTTTTCCCTCTCCTTCCCATACACCCTTCCCCCCCACGCCTCTCTCTCCTTCCCTCCCTCCCTCCCTCCCTCCCTACTTCCAGATCCTGTCTTTCTCTCTTTCCCTCCCTCCTTCTCCCTCTTTCCCCACCCAAACAAAAGAAACAAAAGAGACAGCGATAGTCAGTTCTCTTATATTCGCTTATTTCTCTCCTCTCCTCTTCTAGACTATTCATCCGCTGGCGCCCTTACCTTAACCTCCGTATTTCCCACTCTTCCTCTGCCTGCTAACTGCCCGTCCTCCCTCTCCCGACAGCGTGGAAATAATGTCTTAATATCTGGGATTTTCGCCTTATTGAAACCTGATGTCGCGAGAAGCGCCCTTTCAGCACCTCGCTCAGGGGGGACACTGACCGCTACAGTACATTTCGACATCCTTTGCTGAGCCGTCGTCCTCCTCTTGCGTTAGGGGGGAGTGATGGGTGGGCTTATATAATATAGTGGTATATATTTTTATTGTATCTTTATCTGTAAACACAACAACCACAAACACACACACACACACACACACACCCACACATATATTTATATATAATATATATATATATATATATATATATAAATATATATATATATATTGTTGTTGTGTGAGTGTGTGTGTTTGTGTGTGTGTTGTATGTGTTTGGTGTGTAGAGAGTGAGTAGAGAGGAGAGATGAGAAGAGACTCGGAGTTAAAGAGGAGAGAGAGGAAGAGATGGAGGTAGAGATGAGAGAGAGAGAGGAGAGAGAGAGAGAGAGAGATAAAGAGGGACAAATGGTGAAAGCAATTCTTCCCTATAAAACACCGAAAGACTGATGTGCTGGACCGACATATTTGGTTGAGCGAGGAGGAACACTGTGATTCATGTGGATATTCAATCCCGCAGAGACTGGGATTTGGGATTTCGAGAATCGGGGGAGGGAGGGAGGGGGGGCTGGAACCAGGAGGGGAAATGGGGTGGTGGGAGGATGATGGTGTTAGTGATGATGATAAGGAAGAAGAGGATAGTAATGATGGTGAGGAAGGGGGGGGGGGGAGAGGAGGACAATGGGGATGATGGTGATGATACGGAGAAGGAGGAAAATGGTGATGATGAGGAGGAGGCTAAGAGGTGGAGTAAAATAGGGTGGTGGTGATAGTGATAAGAGGATACTGATGATCCATACACCCAATTATTTAATAGGAATACAAGGTTTAGAAAAAAGGTCGACCGATGTAAGATTTCATTTGATGCATCCTACCAATTCTCTAACCAGGTCGAGGTGATGAGCAGGTAGTGATGATTTACAAATTGCAAGATAACTTGTCATGGTAATAAACATGACGCGCATCGGTCACGGAACAAGCCGGAGAGAGGCGGACGAGACACGAAATAACAAGATGCGCGGGGAAAGGATACTCCCCCCCCCCCCATATCATTCCAACACTTCTTTTCTACTCACCAGACCCCTTTCTCCTCCTCCTCCACCCCCTCCATCTCCCACTCCCCCTCCCCTCCCCTAAACCCACACCCCTACGCTACCCCAACTCCTCAACCCATGCCCCTCCACTAGGTTTTACCCCCTCCCCCATCTTCATCCCCTTCTTTCCCCCTCCCGTGATATTATTCCACCTCCCCACCCCCTCTACCCCTTTCCTCCTTGCCCCCCCTCTAGCCTCAACCTCAACCCCCTTCCTTTCCCTCCGCCCCCCCCCCCCTCATATTATTCCGACCCCCACCCCCCACCCCTCTCTCCTCTTCCCCCAGAAAGATTCCAGTTTTAATTAAATGTTCCCGCGGCTCCCTGCCCCCCCCCCCCCACTACCATCCGGTGTAGCTTGAATTAAAAGTGTCTAATTAATACAAGATCCGTCTTGTTCCGGAATCTGTTGTGATTGAATACACGTGCGAAGAGTCTGGGAGGATGTGAATTTTTAAAAAGAGAGCGCGTCTTCTGCAGAATATGCTTTTGTATTTTCGTATTTTACGTACACACACATGCACGCTTTGGCGGTATTGTGTGTTGATATGTGTGTATGTGAGAGAGGGGGAGGGAAAGCGAGAGGGGGGAAGGGAAAGAGAGAGGGGGGAAGGGAAAGAGTGAGGGGGGAAGGGAAAGAAAGAGAAGGGAAGGGAAAGAGAGAGAAGGGAATGGAAAGAGAAAGAAAGGGAAGGGAAAGAGTGAGGGTGGAAGGGAAAGAGAGAGGGGGGAAGGGAAAGAGAGAGAAGGGAAGGGAAAGAGAAAGAGGGGGAAGGAAAGAGAGAGAGGGGGAGGGAAAGAGAGAGAGAGAGAGAGAGAGAGAGAGAGAGAGAGAGAGAGAGAGAGAGAGAGAAAGAAAGAAAGAGACACAGACCCCTCGCGTGCATACTTATATATATACACGCACGGATTTTTTCTGCGCGTATACTTCCCCACAATGCAAGTTTCATTACCTTTTCTTCATATTCATAAAACTTCGCAATTAATCATTTTTTTACTTCTTTCATCTAAGTATTCGTTTATGCAAACATACATATTCAACACAGCCAGAGGCTCCCCGCTCCGTAAACTTTTGTTAAGGGCGAAGCATCCTTGAACAATACGCGTTAGATTAAGATATTAGAATGCAAGTGACAGTAACAACAAAGGGAAATTTTGCCCCTATTGTGTGTCCGTAATTAAAAGACATCTTTTACCCCCAAAAAGGGACGAGGAATTGATTTTATTTATGCAGGTGGGAATTGATTTTATTCATGCAAGTGGGAATTGATTTTATGGTTACTTGGTAGAAACACTTGTGGGGTGGACTAATTGGCTTTTGGTTAATCGCTGTGATTAATGAAAAATATGTCAGGTTGAGAGGGTGTGTGGCTAGAATCCAAGAACTTTTAATGCAGACCTGTTTTTTCCTCAGAATATGATGCACTAAAACTCCAACTGGAATTATAAGTTGCTTACCTTGGTACGTCTGTGCTCACGGAGTGTAGACGCATGATAAGAATATACCAGAATCATTCGGTACAATGTGGGTATAATGTATAAGAGGCTGTACAGGTTGAACGAAATGTACTATATAGTTTCTGTACAAACTGGAATAAAATTAGCCTAATGCTGATATCAATGTAGACTATGTGTACTGCGATGGCTCCGGGAATACAAGGAGACACTCTATATATATATTTATCTATTCATATATCTATCTATCTAACCTATCTATATCTCTACCCATCTAACGCTATTTGACGAGAGGGGACAAGAAAATCATCCTAAAATAAGATAGGAAATGACAATAAAATAAAACGTGTGATGTATAAGAAACATATGTTCGTAGGAGGGGGAGAGGGGAGAGGAGGGAAGAGGGGAGGGCTGGAGGGCATACGAAAGGGTCTCATAGAGGTGTTTTTTTATTTTTTTTTTATTGCGGGTGGGGGTGGCAACAAGTGGTTCGGAGTTAATATGGGTTGAAGTGGATTGACTACCTTTGTTGTCTGGGTGTTCGGGAGAGGCAAGGGATAAAAATAGGGAGGCAGTGAGGAAGCGGCGAGGAGGGAAGGTGCAGGAGGTGAATAGAGGATAGAAGATGAGAGGTAAAAAAAAAAAGAGAAGGGGGAAAGGGACACGAAAAGATTGAGAGGCAGAGAGAGAGAGAGCGAGAGAGAGGGAAACAGAGATAAAGAGAAATGGAGGGAGAGGAAATGGGGAAATAGAGAGAGAGAGAAAGAGAGGGACATAGAGAAAGATAGGGAAATAGGAAGAGAGGGGGAGATAGAAATATAGAAAGAGAAAGAGAGATAGGTGAAAAGATAATAGGCCTTCATCAGCACCGCCATCTATATAGATTATATAGACTGTCTATATATATATATATATATATATATATATATATATATATATATAAAATATATATATATATATATCTATATATATATATATATATATATATTTATATATATATATATATATATATATATATATATATATATATATATTTTTTTTTTTTTTTTTTTTTTTTTTTTTTTTTTTTTTTTTTTTTTTGACTGGCTGACTGGCAGGTGAAATGATGAGTCTCTCCCTTCGTAGCGAGATGAGCGGGTACGTTGTCAGAGGAGTAAAAATTGTCGCTGACCTGCTGATCGGTGTTCACGCGAAAGAGGCTGCTTCTTTCTCTCTCTCTCTCTCTCTCTCTCTTTCTTTTTTTCTCTCTGTCTCTATCTCTCTCTCTCCCCCTTTTTCCCTCTCCTTCCCATACACCCTTCCCCCCCACGCCTCTCTCTCCTTCCCTCCCTCCCTCCCTCCCTACTTCCAGATCCTGTCTTTCTCTCTTTCCCTCCCTCCTTCTCCCTCTTTCCCCACCCAAACAAAAGAAACAAAAGAGACAGCGATAGTCAGTTCTCTTATATTCGCTTATTACTCTCCTTTCCTCTTCTATACTATTCATCCGCTGGCGCCCTTACCTTAACCTCCGTATTTCCCACTCTTCCTTTGCCTGCTAACTGCTCGTCCTCCCTCTCACGACAGCGTGGAAATAATGTCTTAATATCTGGGATTTTCGCCTTATTGAAACCTGATGTCGCGAGAAGCGCCCTTTCAGCACCTCGCTCAGGGGGGACACTGACCCCCGCTACAGCATACATTTCCTCCGTCGACTTCCTTTGCTGAGCCTCGTCCTCCTCTTTCGTTATGGCCTATGTTCATGCCAGGGGAGTTATTTTTTTTCTCTCTCTTTTTTTTTTTTTTTTTTTTTTTTTTTTGGGGGGGGGTGTTTATTTGGATGTCTGTTTTTTTCGTGTTTTTGGAACTGTGTTTAGTCTTATATCTGTTGTTCTGTTAGTCCTGTCTGTTTGTTAGTCTATCTGTCTATCTATTTACCTGTTTATCTATCTATCCGTATCTATCTATCTATATATATATATATATATATATATATATATATATATATATATATATATATATATATATATGTATATAATATATAAATATACATATATATATATATGTATATATATATATATATGTATAAATATATGTATATGATATATAAATATATATATGTATGTATATATATATAGATAGATAGATAGATAAATAGATAGATAGATATATGTATATATATGAACACACACACACACACACACACACACACACACACACACACACACACACACACACACACACACACACACACACACACACACACACACACACACACACACACACACACACACATATATATATATATGTATATATATATATATATATATATATATATATATATATATACATATATATATATACATATATATATATACACATACAAATATACATATATATGTCTCAGACTATCTACGTATCTGTGCGCGTGTGTTAGTGTATGTATGTATGTATGCGTGCTTGCGTTTGAGTGCAGGTATGTACTTACACCTTCACTCTATATTTCTTTCCCTCCCTTCCTTTGCCGTTATCCTACTCTGTCTCTTCCCCCCTCCCCCCTCACTCAATACCACTCCGCCCTACCCTTTCTCACCTCCCTCTTTCCTCTTCCCTCTTCCCTCTTCCCTCTTCCCCCTCCTCCACCCACCTTGCTCTGTCTCTTGCCACAAACACACTGGACTATTTTATGTAAACTTAACCTTTCTGAAGTGTTGGATTTCTAAATTCGGTCGGAATCCAGGCGGGAGCGATCTCCGCGGCGGGCTCTGGGGCGGTTCACGTGATTTCGAATTCTTTTGATGTATATCTATTATGAATTCCAAATGGTATTTTTTTTTTTTTTTTCGTTTTTCTCTCC
>NW_028234444.1:13384494-13389494 GCF_977035675.1 Penaeus japonicus | reverse complement strand
CCCCTCTCTCTCTCTCTTCTTTCCCCTCTACCTTCCCTCCTCTTTCTCCTCTCCCCCCTTTTCTCCTCTTCCTCCTTGTCCTTCTCCTCCTTCTGGCACATTTTATGGAAACGAAACCTCCCCAGACAGGCAATTGCATAGTTGAACATTCTCCCTTTGGTCGTGGATGAGGGTTAGCACAAGGGTCAGCGAGGTCGTATTTCACTCTTGAATCTGCTGTCAGTATGTTATGTCACAATAAGTTTTTTTTAGTGCATTATTTCATCATTTATTCATTTATCTGGCTTTTGTTTATTCAATTATTCATTTAACTGTAATTGTAACTTGTCTTGTTACCTTCACCTTAGCTTTCATTATCCTTGGATCTGGATATGATCTCGGGTATATTATTGATCTTGTTGCTTTTATCATATCCACGTCGTAAACAAAATGACACATGTTGCGTCATAAGATGTCCCTCCCTGATGCCCTCTTGCTCAGGAAAACGTGTACTGGAAAGGGAGATAGTTTTAAGAGAATACACGAATAGATAGATTTATAAAAAAAAAAAATATAAGGGGGGAAGAGAGAGAGAGAGAGAGAGAGAGAGAGAGAGAGAGAGAGAGAGAGAGAGAGAGAGAGAGAGAGAGAGAGAGAGAGAGAGAGAGAGTGAGAGAGAGAGAGAGAGAGAGAGAGAGAGAGAGAGAGAGAGAGAGAGAGAGAGAGAACATTTACCAAATAGGCTCGTATTCGGAGATCGCTATGAAAGGAAAAGTAAATAAAAATGAAGATAACCATCACCTACGACGCATATGTTTTCGGACAGTTATGAAAAGAAAAAATGAAAAAAATATATAATCCCAAAGAGACATATATTCGGAAAGCTTTCTGAAAAAAACTCTAATAATATTCCTCCGCCCTCTCAAAATAGTTTAGATTAGAATGTTATGATGAGGGAAAAGGAAGGGTCGATGGACAGTTTAGAGCCGAGACTCATTATACCGGAGGGAAGATGAAAGCTTTCTGAATCAATTAGTTTTAATAGAAGACAGACTTGAGGGGACGGAGTAAAAGTGTGTAAATTAGAGATACCCATTATGAATATTTAAGGGGGGAAGAAATGGGTCTAGGCCGCACTTGCTTTCCCCTTTCTCTCTCTCTCTCTCTCTCTCTCTCTCTCTCTCTCTCTCTCTCTCTCTCTCTCTCTCTCTCTCTCTCTCTCTCTCTCTCTCTTTCTCTCTCTCTCTCGCTCGCACCCCCTCTTCCCATTCCCCCCCTCGCCCCCTTCGCTACTCACCGTCCCTTCCCCTCACTCCTTTCCGAATCTGTTTCATCCCCTCAAATGGCATAACTAGAGACGAGGGGAAAAGCTTGTGTATCAGGGAGGCTGACACCTTTCCCCGTTCGTCATTTTCTTTCTTCGTATTACAGGTCCTGCTCCATAACCCTGTTCTGATGACTGGGCATTTCCGTGTGATGTGTTGGCTCTCTCGTCTGGCACTTCATTTCTGTCTCCTCCTCTCCTTCTCTTTCTTCTCTTTCTCTCTTTCTCTCTCTCTTTCTCTTTTCTCTTTCACTCGTTTTCTCAATTCTCTTTCTCTCGTTTTCTCTCCTCTCTTTCTCTCTATTTTCTCTCTTCCCTCTTTTATCTCCATCTCTCTCTCTCTCTCTCTCTCTCTCTCTCTCTCTCTCTCTCTCTCTCTCTCTCTCTCTCTCTCTCTCTCTTTCTCTCTCTCTCGCTTTCTCTCTCTCTTTCTTTCTCTATTTTTCTCTCTCGCCTTCGCTCTTCTCCGTTCCTTCCTCCCCCCCCCTCCACCTGCTCACTTGTAAATTGGATGCACTATAATGTTTGAATCTAATTTCATTAATCATATTCACGTAAGAGAAATTATGTCGAGAAAACCAGGCAGATAAATCATTCCTCCAACGGCTGTATATCATGTTTTATATATAGAACAATGATCAGAATCAATAAGTGCCACAGCGAACGAAATTTCTCTGAAAATGTAATCAGAATGATGCAAAAAAAAAAAAAAAAAAAAAAGAGGAAAAACCGTGCAGGACTGCTGTTGCTAATTAGGAGGAATTCGAAGTCCAAGATATATTATTTTTACCTTTTTATCCTCTTCACTTTTTTCTTTCTTTCTTTATTAATTTTTTTTTCAAATGTATAATATTATATTTCTTGTTTCAAATGTGCTTTATTCTTTTGTGTTTTTTATCATATTTTACTCTAGTACATGTCTTACTTGTTTTTTTATATTTGTCTTATGCATATATTATATAATATATATTTTATATATATATATATATATATTATATATATATATATATATATAATATATATATATATATATATATATATTATATATATATATATATATATATATATACATACATATATATGTATATATATTTATATATATATATATATATGTGTGTGTGTGTGTGGTGTGTGTGTGTGTGTGTGTGTGTGTGTGTGTGTGTGTGTATGTATGTATGCACACACCACACGCACACGCACACACGCACACGCACACGCACACTCGCACACATACACACATGTACATATATATATATATATATATATATATATATATATATATATATATATATATATATATATATATATATATATATATATATATATGTATGTATATATATACATATACCTATACATATACATATACATATGCATACATATACATACACACACACACATATGTTTGTGTGTGTACGTATGTGCGTGCTTACGCATGCGTGTACATAGGTATACGTGGGTGGATACGTGGGTGTGTGTGTTTTCCTGCTCTCTCTTTTTCTGACTCTTTTTCCTTTTCCCTCCATTCCCCATTTTCTGTCTAACTGCCAATCTGCATATCCCTAACTTGATTCTCTGTATAGTGTCTGCTTTTTTGTGTTATTTACCTCGCCATTTCACTACCTAATGCATCGTTCTCTCTCTCAATTCTCTTTCCCCTCTCATTCTTCCAGCAATCTCTCCTATTTTTCCCCCTCGTTCGCTCATTTCCCCTCCACAGCATAAACAACTTTATCCTCCTGCCCATCATATCAGTGGCCATCATGGACACTATATCTACTCGAAAGGCTTCTGCTTATCCCTGGGCCTTACCAACCCTTTTAGTCTCCCCTCGCTCACTCTCAACCTCCTCTCACTCTCCCTCAACCTCCCCTCACTCTCCCTCAACCTCCCCTCACTCTCTCTCAACCTCCACCCACTCTTCCTCAACCTCCCCAGACTTCTTGTGCCTATTTCACCCTCTCCTCACTCATAATTGTTTTTTTTTGTCCACTCTCATCTTCTTCTAAGCCCCTTTCTGGTCGGCTTCTCACCCTTTCTGTTCTTCTTCTCTTTATACCCCTCTACTTACCCCTCCTCTAACTCCCTACTTTTCTTTTCCCCTTCCCTTAACCTCTTCTCACCTTCTTGCTCCTCCCTTCTCGCGCTTACTCTCTCCCTATTCAACTCAACTTTCCCGCTTCTTATGCATATCTTTCTCTCTCTCTCTCTCTCTCTCTCTCTCTCTCTCTCTCTCTCTCTCTCTCTCTCTTTCTCTTTCCCCGACACTCCCCCCTTCCCCTTAGTTTTCCTCTTCCTTCCCTTCCTCTCTTTTTACCTCTTTCCCTGCTCCATCGCCTCACCCCTTCCTCCCCTCCCCCCCTCCGTGGGTCTCCCCTCTTCTACTGTGAAATAGACATCTGACTAGTAATTAGGTAAAAGGATTTCTCCCCTCTGTCTGAAAATCCTTCGGTGATGAACAAGTATAGAAGAGGGGGAGGGGAAGGGGGAAGGGGAGGAAGAGAAGAGGAAGGGGGGGGGAGGGTGGAGAGGTAGAGAGAAAGTGGAGGAAAGGCATTGGAAAAGGGGGGGGAAAGGTGGGGCAGAAGGACGTGCAGTGCCCAAGTCGAAACTGGAAACTGATTACTGTTGTTCGCATCATCAACATCATCATCATCAGTCCTCACCTTCACCTTCATCTTCATCATCGCCATTACCATCACTATCATCATTGTTATTATTGTTATCATTATCATCATTATATGTTTGGTTATTTGTCTGTATAGATTTGCCTTAGAGAGCTTTTTTGTTTAGAATCATACCTCTCGGCTTGGGAATAAATCAGATTCTAATTTTTCATCTCTCTCTCTCTCTCTCTCTCTCTCTCTCTCTCTCTCTCTCTCTCTCTCTCTCTCTCTCTCTCTCTCTCTCTCTCTCTCTCTCTCTCTCTCTCTGTCTGTCTGTCTGCCTCTCTCTCTGTCTCTCTCCTTCTCTTCCTCCCCCTATATCTATCGATATTTACATTTTTCCCGCCATTCTTTACCAAACGTAACGCAACCCTATATTACAGCCTTCCCGGGCCAGAATAACCAGATATCGTAAAAGCATTGCCCCTTCGCTCTATATCAGGATTGTCTTACGCTTTGAGTAGTGACAGCGGCGGCCGAAAAAAGGCCCATTACGGGAAGATATACGATATACCATAATTTCCCCGGCAGCAAGACGTAAACCGTTGCCATTCCGACAAAGCAGGCTCTATTCCGCGTTAACTATCCGAGAATCCTTCGTTGCCAGATGATCACACCACGCGGCAAACAAAGAATGAACAGCGTGAACAAACACGCAGTTAATCTAAGGGGTTTGAATGTCGGCGAGGAGAGGGGGGGGGTAGAGGGGGGAGGAGGGGAAGGGGTAGAAAAAAGGGGGGGAGGGATGGAGGGAGGGAGGGAGGGAGGGAGAACGAAGGTGATGGGAGGGGAAAGGGGGGAAGGGAGTGGATATCTAGGGAGAAAGGAGGAGACGGGGCAGGGAAGGGGTAGGGAAATAAATAAATGTGGAGGAAGAGTGGGAGAAGATAAAACAGGGAAGGAAATAAAGCAAAGGGCACAGAAAAAAGGGTGTGGAGGGAAGTATGTGGAGGGGGAAGGAGGAAAAGGGGAAAGATGAAAAAAATGATAATAAACAAGCGGGGTGTGGCGTTAAGGAAATGATGATCTATCGT
>NW_028234444.1:13329494-13339494 GCF_977035675.1 Penaeus japonicus | reverse complement strand
GTTATTCTGCTATTATCATCATAATTATTATCATTATAATGATAATTATGATGATGGCAGTGATGATTCTCATTGTAATTATCATTGTAATCATCGTTATTGTGTGTGTGCGCGCGCGCGCAAAATTAATATGTTACTACATTTTTGGCAATTTTTGCCATGTTCAAGAGTGATAAAATATTGTTAATTGTAGCAATAATCATAATTGAACCATTATCAAGCAAGGAAAATATTTACGTTTTTAGTTGTAATTAGCATGAGTGCAGTATCACGCACGATAATGATAATGGCAGTGATGTTGATCAATGCGAATTAAAAACGATGACAGCGTTGTTAATCTCGCATTAAGAGTTTTGTTCACAAGAAGAAATACCTTTTATGACAAAACATTCTGCTATGTCAGGCACAGAAACTTTTGCTTGGAAAGAATAATGTAATGCGAAAGAGAGAGAGAGAGTGAGTGAGTGAGTGAGTGAGTGAGTGAGAGTGAGTGAGTGAGTGAGTGAGTGAGAGAGAGAGAGAGAGAGAGAGAGAGAGAGAGAGAGAGAGAGAGAGAATGAATGAAGAAAGAAGAGGAGCAGAGGGTAGAGGTATAGGAAGGAAGAATAAAGGAGTAGGGGTGTGTAGTAAGGGAGGAGACGAAGGAGAGGAGGGGAGAGTAGAAGAGGGGAGAGGGGCATAGCGGTTGGGTAGGGGAGGAGGGGCGGAGGTAGGACGAAAAAAAAGATTTTTATTCCCGGGTTCAAAAAATATGGGGTCGAACTCCCCTGAGACACCTGAGGGACAGAAAAACACTTTAGAAAACATATTGCGAGCTCGTAACAGTCTCCCAAGTACTGGAAATGGGGGGGAATTTTGTTGACACTTGAATGTCGCCGAAATCAAAGGGGAAGGAAATATTAAAGTCCTTTATTTACTCGGAAGCTTTAGTCTTGTTCTTTTGTACTGACTTTATGCTGTCCTCTCTCTCTCTCTCTCTCTCTCTCTCTCTCTCTCTCTCTCTCTCTCTCTCTCTCTCTCTCTCTCTCTCTCTCTCTCTCTCTCTCTCTCTCTCTCTCTTTCTTTCTCTGTCTGTTTGTCTTCCCACCTTCCCTCCTTTCCTCTCTTTTTGACCCTCTCCCTCTCACCCATGTAATGTAAAGTACCCATTCCAGCCAACCAAAATCTCTCTCTCTCTCTCTCTCTTTCTCTTTCTCTCTATTTCCTTCTCTCACTCTTTCCCTCTCTCGCCCCAGGGTAATTACACCGATTCATCAAGAAAACGCAAAGGCCAGTAGCGGGCGCACAGCAACTTTCTCCTTTGCAGTTCGGGGGAAATATCGAGCGTAGATACAGCAGTAGACACATGTCAGACAGACATGATCACTGAGTAGTATTGTTAAATACAATACCTAACCAATATACAGTAATATCAAGAGCAATAAAAACATTGACAAAAAAAAGAAAAAAAAAACAGTTACAGCATTACTAATGAAAATAACAATAATTCAAAAGCAATAGTTGATTCTGAGGAATATTTTCTCTCTCTCTCTCTCTCTCTCTCTCTCTCTCTCTCTTTGTGTATGTGTCTATGTCTATGTGTCTGTGTACTAACGTTCGTGTTTGCGTATTTGAGTACGAGTTTTTTTTCCATTGGGCTTGTGTGTGTGTGTGTGTGTGTGTGTGTGTGTGTGTGTGTGTGTGTGTGTGTGTGTGTGTGTGTGTGTGTGTGTGTGTGTGTGTGTGTGTAAGCAGAGGCAGCTGGGTCATGAGTGTGATTACTTCATCATCTCTCAATCAGGAGAGACAGAGGGAGTTATTTGGCGCACATGTTGGTACGGATGGAAAAGGTTGGAGGCTGAGTTTTTATCGTTAATGGTGTTGTTGTTGTTATGATTACTATTATATCTAGCAATAATTGATTATTGTTTTATTATTATCACTGGCCTTTTTATTTTCATTATTATCATTATGATGGTTATTATCAATATTATTTTTGTTATCATCATAAATATTCCTATTGTTATTGTTGTAATGATGATAACGATGATTGTTATCATTGTTATATTGTTGTCGTTGATATTGCTATTATTCTCGTTGCTGTTGTTATTGTTAGTATCATCACAATTGTTTCCTTCATCATCATCATCATTATATTAGTGGGTTGATATGAAAAAATGACATAAAAAATGTCTACAAATGCAAAATATCTACTATTCCCTAGTCGTTTTCCCTTTCTTTCTTTTTTAACAATTTTTCAAATCTATTGCATAGCTTCATTCACATGCAACAACCAATAATATATGCAAATCAAAGGACAATCAGTGAAACGATGTTTTCAACAAATTTCAGATCACGTTTCGTATATCACTGAAGGTTTTGTTACGTAACGATTGCTATTGACCTACGCGTGAACAGCTGGTTCCCTTTTCATCATATTTTTGAAATATTTGTTTAGCTGATTACTAAATTTATGCGTTATTATTATCATTTATGATCATTATTTATGTAGTTTTATCCTATTTTATTTTTTTATATTTTTCTTGCAATGGGGGTGGGGGGGGGGGTGTTATAGAGGAGAGGCAGGTATGTTTACAGACCGAGTGATGATACACATAATTACGGGTAATGATATCACGCGGTGTAGTATAAAGGTGAAACGAAACGATGTAAAATTACAGGGTTTGTCCCTTTTAGTTAGCGTAGCATGTGCTGGTAGAGTTAGTGGGCGACAGAGAGGAGGTAATAGTATGGAATAGTTAAGTAGAATTGGGAGGAGGGGAGGGGGTAATGGAGTGGGGAGGGGGGACGGGGGGGTGCGGGAAGGGGAGAGGGGAGACGGGGGGTTGCGGGAAGGGGAGAGGGGAGAGGTGATGAGGTTGGGAAGGGTGGTTGGGGAATGGAGGTGGGAGAGGGGTGATGGGAGGGGGGAGGGTGGAAGGAGTATGGGAGAGGGTTGATGGGAGGGATATGGTGGTTGAGGGAAAGGAGGGAGCGGAGGGTAGTTTTGGGAAAGGGAGGAGGGGAAGAAAGGGGTGATGGGATGGGGGGAAAATGTTATGGGAAAGGGATGAGGGGAGAGAAAATGAGATGGGGGAGGGGTAAGAGAAAGGGAGAAGAGGTAAGATGATGAGGGAAGGGAAAGGGGGACGAGAAGGAGGAATAGACGAGAAGAAGAAAAAGAGAGAGCAGAAGGGGAAAAGGGCAAGAGGTAAAGAAAGACAAGGAGAAGGGGAAGGGAAGGGAAGGGAGTGGGGTTGCCAGATGTATGCCAAGTTCCCCTCCCTCATTTAGCGGAAAGAGCCAATATAGATCATTCATCAAATCTTTCGTCCAGCAACAAAGGAAATTAACTTATTAGCACCAAAGTGATACGAAATGATTAATTGTTGTTCCTGTCGTTGATTCTCGGTCTGTGTTTGCTTGTTCAGTGTGTTTGTTTGTTTATCCGTTGGCTGATTTAAAGGAGCTGTGAAAGATGTTGAAGTCTGTGTGTTTAGGTTAGGAGAGAGAGTGACATAGTGTTGGCATTAGGTATTATTTAATCGTGATGGAACTTGGTATTGTGACTAATTTAGTTTTTCCCTTTTCTTTATACTGGGCAGGTGATAAATGTGATAGGGAATTGTGTGAAAAAATAGCATAGCTGTTGTAAAATACGTTTATATTATTTATGATGAGATGAGAACTGAGCATTAAGCAATATAGATAAAAGAAAAGGGTATGAAATATACGGAATGTAAAATGTTGTAGAAAATGGTAGGTGATAGAAAACGATAATCAAAAGCGCGCCAGTTTATCTTCACCGACGAGAAGAGACACATCCAGCAATTCGTGCTCCGAAGAAAGAATTAGTTCATAAGGGAAAAAATAAGGTAAAATCCCTATATATTATCTATAGTGATATGAGAACTGAGCATTAAGCTATAAATAGATCAGCAAAAGATATGTAATATACGAAATGTGAAAAAAGGTAATAGAAAACGGCAGATGATAGAAAACGGTAATCAAAAGCGCGCCAGTTTATCTTCACCGACGAGAAGAGACACATCCAGCAATTCGTGCTCCGAAGAGAGAATTAGTTCATAAGGGAAAAAAATAAGGTAAAATCACTATATATTATCTATAGTCATATGAGAATTGAGCATTAAGCTATAACTAGATCAGCAAAAGATATGTAATATACGAAATGTAAAAAAAAGTAATAGAAAACGGCAGATGATAGAAAACGGTAATCAAAAGCGCGCCAAATTATCTTAACCGCCGAGAAGAAACTCATCCAACAATATCTCTCCGGAGAGAATATCATTTCATAAGTGATCAAGTTCGAGAAAAAAAGAGCCAACATGACAATCGTTGGCGATGCCGTGAACATCTTCGCGTACTTAGTGCCAGTGTGGATGAATATGAGGAATGATACCAACACTTCTCTCGTCGCCCCCGAAGTGGTTGCCATCACCGACGACACGATATGGCTAGGTAAGCAGCCGTTTTTCTTCTTTTCTTTGACTCTATGAGTTTTGATATGTCGTTCGAATGAATGTAGAGGTGTGTGTATGTACGTTGATTGAATGAGTGTAATATAATGTGATCCTGTTGTATATGTCAATGTTTAAAAAGAATATTTAATCAGTTTCCCTATGACAATTTCGACCCAGGTGTGTTTGGCCTTTTGAATGCGGCGAGTATGAGAGAGGGAGGGAGGAAAGGAAGAGGCATAGGAAAAAGGAGAGGGTGGGGTGGGAGGGAGGAAAGAAGGAAGAAAGAGAAAGAGAGAGGAGAGGAGAGGTGAGAAAAGGAGAGGGAAAGAATGATGAAAGGAGAGGGATAGGGTAAGGAGGGATAAAGAGAGAGATGGGGGGAATAGACAGATAGAGAGAGAAAATGAACGACGCGACACGCTGTTGTGTTTAATTATTTACGTTTATTTGGTTTTCCACCTCGTGTTTTCTTTGTTTGTTTGATTTCCCCTACAGCTCTCGTGCATATGTAATCAGGTTAGCACTGATTTGACGCGGCAGCACAGGTTGGCAGGGCTGGGGGATGTGTGGTTGTGTGTGTGTTTGTGTTTACATGTGTTTGTATAGTGCAAGGTCGTGTAAATGCGTGTGTGACGAAATACGGGTGTGGATTTGTGATTTGTGAAAATGCGATTAGTATGTGTGTATGTGGTGTGTGTATGTTTGTGTGTGTGTGTGTGTGTGTGTGTGTGTGTGTGTTAGGGATTGTCTAGATATGTGTTTGTGGTTGCGCATGATTATATATTGCAGCTATTGTGTCCAGGCCTATACAGGGAATGTATAGAAAGATAGATAAATGGTCAGAAAGATCGATAGAGTTTTAAAAGGAAGACTGTCCTAAATCTCCATTCTTAAAAGAAAAAAAAAGTCAGCGAAGCCCAAGAAGTGTAAAATATTCTTAACACACCGCAAGTTAGATGAGTTCGTGTACTTAACTGACTTTTTGGGTCGAAAGCCGAAAAGTCTTTTAAGAAACAAAGAAGAAAGCAAAACAAGACGAAGAAACACGGGGTCTTTTACATAATTTTTTTCTTGTATGAAATCTTTAGGTACTTAGCACGTCACTGCACCGACGACGAAGAAAAAAAAAAAGAGCAGAGAGAATTTAAAATGTTGATGTTGTTCCTGAAGAAATGTCTGCGTTGTAGTCTGGCTGATTCGTCTCTCTCTCTCTCTCTCTCTCTCTCTCTCTCTCTCTTGTTATTTCGAGAGTATGTTACTATTTTTTTAGTCTGTGTTTTTTTTTTTCTTATATTTTCTGTTATCCGCGGCCGTACATTCACACACTTGTGTAAATGTGCGAGCCCTCACACCGGGCCCCCTCCCCCCTCCCTTTCTCCCTCCCTGTTTCTCCCTTTCCCTTTCCCCCTACCTCTCCCTCCCTCATCCCTCTTTCCCCCCTCTCTCTCTTTCTTCTCTCTCACCTCTCTCTCTCTCTCTCTCTCTCTCTCTCTCTCTCTCTCTCTCTCTCTCTCTCTCTCTCTCTCACCTCTCTCTCTCTCTCTATGTCCCCCACTTCTGTCCTTGCCATACGAATGGCTAAGCTAAACCGATCGCCTCTTGCATATCTCTTCTCCTTTGTCACCGAGTGTGGAGTAGAAAAAAAAGGAAAAAAAAGAAAACTCGAGCCTGTGAGCTATAAAAGTTCTCCGGGGAGGGGGGATGGGGGTGGGGGAGTGATCGTGCCGCCACTCTTAACCCTGAAGGAGTGGGTGTGGGAAGAGAAGGAAAAATGTTCTCCGTGTGTCTTAAGAGGCAGGGCTCGCCGCTCAGAAAACGTGGCGGTGGATAATAGTGTCAGGGAAGGTGTTAATGTGTACTAATGTCATCTGGAGGAGCATTTGTCAGAAGTTAGAGCTAAGTGGGCCAGCCTCTTTCCTTCCCTCCCTCCCCTCTTGCCTCTCCCTCGCGTCCCCCCCAATCCTCAGGACCCCCATTCTCTTGGGACGCCAGAGGCAGTGCCACCAATGGTCATTTTTTTGCCAGCGGTTTCTCGGGTCTTGCATTCTTTCGTTTTATTCCTGATTGCCTTTTTTCCCCTTGCTCTCCCTTTTTGCTATCATGGTATGTATAATTGGAAAACGCTTTTAGACGCGTTTTTCTCACTTTTTCTCTCTCTTTGTGTCGCAGTGTCGTGCATGACACCCCGAAAAGAAATTAAATCATTACTTAGCGTGACATTAAATGATTGTATAGGCCTACAAGATATTCACTTCATCTATCATTCCAGGTTTCGTTAAGAATGAAGATATCACTAGATATATTCATTGCAATAACCTTTTCAGCGTGAAAAGTGTTGCTTACAGTATATAATTTTTTGTGTTTTGTTCATGCAGGCCAAATCCCTTGTCCATTGTCATTATCATGGTCTTCGTACCGATGCGACCGTAGCAAGGTGCAAGGGACAATGACGATGCCGTAATACTTTTAATTTTTGTACATTTGTTTTCACAAACCATCGTTCAATAAAAAAAAAAATCGTAAAAGGCTTATGGACAATGCGAAAATAACAATGCGAGCACGACAGCGAAAAGCATCGAGCGCAAATAGCTAGGAATAAGTAAAGATCGCTATGGAAGATTTTTTTTTTTCTCTCTCTCTTTGTTGATATCACTTCAATTATAGTTTAAAAATACATGTATAGTTTTTTTTCCTTTTTTTGTGTGTTGATATCACGGTATATATGGTTGTAAAAATGTTTTTAGAAGCTTTTTCTTCTCTTTTTTTTCCGTTGATATCACCGTTCGATAATGGTCTCCGATATGGCGAAAAGAGGTAAGTTTGGGGATTGAATTAGTAAAGTTTCCCCATAAGCAAATTTGCCGGTAAGTAGACACCGACAGGTAACATGTTGGCGTGAAAATATTCCAGTGTGTTTACTTTTTTGCCTTAATTTTGTTGTTGTCATATTGCGCATCTGTACTTGCGCATATGTATATATATATTTTTTTTTCTTATTTTGTTGAGACTTTCTTATTGATAGTGAGAATCATTGACTCCTTTGTATAAACACTTATGTGCGTAAATCAACGCTAAAAGTTTATGTGGGGAAAAGAATGGAAATAAAAATGGACTATAAAACTGTGATTATTTATTTGTGAAATTGACTTCTTTTTTGTTACTCTTGATGTCTTAGAATTATTATTATTCTATTTATTATTATCTATATTTTTTCTGTCAATAATATTAGCATTATTAATCATCATTGTTATTATTACCATCATCGTTATGTATATATTTTTTTGTTGATATCATTGTTGTTGTTATTGTATTTGTTACTCTTGTTGCTCTTGCTGCATATTGATTTCTAGCCAGTGGCATTCCAGCTGGCATTCGTAGCGATTTTTGTGACAGTATTCTTACATGAATAATGGAATCTCGTTTAGCAGCCAGTCTTGATACTGGTACTGAAACACCGTAAACTTGCATTGAAATATTTAGTGAAACCATTTTTTTTTTTCTTTTTTTTTTATATGGTCAGCTGGTGAGATATCGTTGTTAAACTCATTTGATAACTTGTCAATATAGAATATATATAATTTTTTTCCTCTTTCCTTTTCTTTACTTATATATATATATATATATATATATATATATATATATATATATATATTTTATTTTTATTTATTTTTTTTTTTTTTTTTTTTTTTTTTTTTTTTCTACGTCAAACAAAACGATGTTAACAAAATAGGCCAAATGTAGATATCAATATGGTCATTACGCACAATATATATATATGTATATATATAAATATATATATATATATATATGTGTGTGTGTGTGTGTGTATGTGTGTACATGCACACACAAACACACACACACACACACACACACACACACACACACACACACACACACCACACACATATGTATTTGTATATATGTATGTGTGTTCGTGTGCTTGTCTGTGTTTATATATAATGCAGTATCCTCTTAGCCTTGTATATACAGGTTATCAAAAATACTAGTGACTTATTAATATCGTTATGAATAAAAACCTGCTGTGGATACATATAGGCACTTATTGGATCAAAATGTTACTGAACTTTTAAAAGCTTAAAGCTGTCTCATATGTATGTATGTATATATTTACTTATTCACTTATATGTTTACTTATTTATTTTGCTATTATATTTTTTGTTCTTCATAATCGGATTTCTGTTATTGGTTGTGAGTGGGGTAAATGGATATTTTTCTTTTCTTTTTCTCTTTATGATTTTTTTTTATCATTAAGTAATTGGTCGATACTTCATTGTCGATCGTTCTCAGATATTGCCATTATTAAGGATATTTTTTATTGTTATTTTTTTGTTATACTATTTTTCATGATCATCATCACCACCGTTTCACCACCATCATCATAATCACTTTCATCATCATCATCACCACCGTTTTACCACCATCATCATCATCACTTTCATCATCATCATCACCACCACCATTATCATCATCATCATCCCCAGCCCTGATGTCAACATGAGTCGAGAGCTGCAATATGTATAGAAAGTACATCAGTATTGTGTGAAATTTAAATTTAAAAGGGATGATATATATATATTTTTTAATAAACACATGGGTAATTTTATGAGAGTATGGTATCATGCAATGTAATTGTTCGATTAACAGGTAATGTTCGTCTCTCTCTCTCTCGCTCTCTCTTTCTCTCTCTCTCTCTCTCCTTCTGTGTGTGTGTCTCTCTCTCTCTCTTTTCCTCTCTTTGTCTCTCTCTCTCTCTTCCCCTTGCAAACCTGCACCCACTCCCTCCTCAAACAAACCCACCAGTAAACGCCCCCCTCCCGCCCCCGCTCCCCCCAGCAATCCTATACCCCCTTCCCCTCATAATCCTATGCACCCCCCCTCCCCCGCCCCCAGCAATCCTACAGCCCCCTTGCCCCCCAGGAACCTTCCACCAACACCCCCTCTCCCCCTCCCAAGCACCCCCTCTCCCCCTCCCAAGCACCCCTCTCCCCCTCCCAAGCGCCCCCTCTCCCCCTCCCAAACACCCCCTACTAATCCTCCACCCCCCTCCCCTTTCCCCCCGAAAATCTAAACTAGAAACCCAGCATCATTACCTACACGACACAGCGGGGTAGCGGCGGCATTGCGAAACCCGTTGTTGTATGTACGTGTTTTTTTACGATGTCTTTTTCCTTCGTTGCATTCAAGCGCTCCCTTTTCTGAATGCAGAAAGAAGATGTAGCGAGCGAGCGAGCGAGAGAGATAGAGAGAGAGAGTGTGTGTGTGTGTGTCCTTTGTGTCTCTGTCTTCTTCTTTTTTCATATTATTATTTTCTTAAGATGTCCCCACTCGTGCAAGAGGCTGCTCTCTGGTGCGTTTGTTTGTTGGTTTGTTTGGCTGTTGGTTGGTGTTGTGAAGATGATGAAGTATGGTGTTGTTTGTGCATATGCTTTGAGAAATGCAATAATTGTTCATTAATTGCTGTGATAAAGACAGGAGGTACTTGTTCTAATCCGTGATAACGATAACACAGGTCTCGATGA
>NW_028234444.1:13316994-13321994 GCF_977035675.1 Penaeus japonicus | reverse complement strand
CCTATTTATTTTTCCACTCTCTTCTCCCTCCTTGTCTTCCGTCTTTACCCTTCTCCTTCACCTCCTCTTCCTCCTACTCCTTCTTCCTCCCCTCCTCATTTTCCCCTATTTCGCCTTATCCTATCATCCTTCTCTTTCTCCTTTGCCATTCTCCTTCCCCTCTCCCACCTCACCCCCCTCTCCACCCCTACCCTCCCCCTTCTCCTCCGGACTCCCCCGTTTCTTTCTTCCTCTCCCTCTCCCTCTAACCCCCACCCTCTCACCAACACCTGCTACATTATCTTCCCCCTCCCCTCTTTACCTCCCCCCCTTTCCCCTCCCCCTCCCCCCTCCGCCCACTCTCTCAGCGCGGGAGCACAGGAGCCGTAATGTGTGTTCGCGGCACTGCATTCATTCCGGGCAGGCGAGCTCTCAACGTATATATCAAGGGCCTGTTGTTCTTACTGCACGCTGGATTGTTAACGTGAGCATTAAGAAGAGAAGAGAGGGAGGGGAGGGGGGAGGGGGCGACGGAGAGGGAGGGCGAAATGGAGGGTAGGTAGGGTGGAAAAGGGAGAGAGGGTTGGGAAGGCTGGGGATAGGAAAAGGATGGGGATGAGGGAGGGTGGAGGGGGAGGAGAAACTAGGAGAAGAAGAATGAGGGAAGGATGGATGGGTGGGAGACGAGGAGGTACGAGGAATAGGAGAGATAGGGAAAGGGGAAATAGGGGGGAGAAGGAGCTAGGCGTGGAAGGGGGAGAATAAAGGATAGAAGGGGACTAAGTGGGGGAGGTAGGGTCGGTGGGATATTCATATACCTTTTTCTCTCTCACGATAATTAAATTTCTAAGGAAAGAAAGAATAAGGTAAAAAAAAAATCTCGAAGATTAAAGGGCTGAAGTGATGGGTGTGAGTTTTCAATCTCTGTTTCTCGTTGCAGACTTACAGGCATGTGCGCTTGCATACGTGTGCGCTATGCAGACATCGAGATTGATGCACTGTTTCACTTTTACCGTCTGACGAGGAGTTTAATCTGACTCGAAACATCGGGTTTATAACTCCTTTTAATATTGTGGCTCTGGTTCCATCAGCATATATACATGCATACATGCAGACAGACAGACAGACAGACGGACAGATACGCATACACATACAAATACAGATGCATAAACACACACACAAACACAGACTCACACGTTTACGATAATAAGATGATATTACTATTGTTGTTATTTCTCATAATGACAATGATATTATGATAATAAAAACAATGATGATAATGGAAATGATGATATTGACAGGGATTATGATGAATGTGTTTATGATGACGGTTTATGAGACTGATCATATTGATATGGTATTTTGGAAAGAACTAATCAAGAAATAAGAAAATACAAATTAATTAGATGAAACAATTACCGAGACGAGGCAGCCGGAAAGGGAGGAAGACTTGTCCGTTTGAATAAATTAATTAGTGATTTTAACTGTTATTTCGTTTACCTATAAATTTTCTTTTATTAGACTTAGGAATTGATATCATTAGCATTTGCATTATTTACATTAAATAGTATGTTACGGTTTATTTTTTCAACATAATATTTTTTTGACACGTTCATTTTGACCGTCACGTTTTAGTCGCATGAAGAAAGAGTCATAAGGAAGGGAAACAGGGTAAGGATGATTAAATGATGTGATGGTGAGGGTGACAGTCATGGTGGTGGTGATGGTGATGAGGGGGATGATGGTGTTACTGATAATGATTCAGATGACGAACAGAACATCAAAAATAGAAGAAGAAAAGGAAGAAAGCGATGGAAAGAGAAAGGAGAAAGATAACATACATTTTGAGAAAGAATAAGAAAAAATACAGAATAAAATGAAAAAAGAAGACGAAAAAGAATGTTTATATCATGTTTCGTGCGCAGGGATTCCTTAAGCTACTTACTTAATAGCACCTTGAGTTCTAACTAGGAATTAAGAAAGTGTCGCTTGGGTGTTGCTTAAGTGATGGTTTTAGAATACGGGATGTGATTTTTTTTCTAGTCCGTGTTGTAAGAACTTTATTAATCTTCCTAGAATATGAGACTGCATGTTTTTCTTTTTTCTTCATAAGTTTGATGTTGATTTTAACTGGGATTTAAAACAGATGTAAATATGATCAGTATTTATTGTTGTGGTTATGGCGAATTGAGTCGTTATGTAAAAAATGTTTCATTTTGAAGTTTTATATGAATGGTGTAAGTATACTTGCAGTTACTCTTGTCAAGCTGAGTATACTTATTATCATTCAGTTGTGCTTCAACTTTTTTCTCCCTTTCCTTCCCCTTCTTCTTCTTCTTCCTTTTCCTCTTTCTCTTCCTCTACTACTACTATTATTACCACTATGTGGCACTACTATGACTTTTTTTTTCTTCTTCGTATTTTCTTCTTATTATCATTATTAATATAGTTATTGTTTTTCTCTTTCTTTTGCTAATACTGTTGCTGTTGCTGCCTGTAGTGCTACTGATACTTTTTCTTATTGTTATAATTATCATTAACTATTCTATGCCCATCTAGTAGAAGGAAAGGCAAAAAATATATAGAAAGAATACAAAAAAGAAAACAAGTCACAAGAAATGAAGAGAATGAAATAAGAAAGAAGAAGAAAAAGACATGTTAATTCTGAAGAGAAAGATTAATTATACACAAGAAACGGAGAAGAACCGGCTGCGACACAGACACCCGAGCCACTTATGACGTAATAAGGACCCTTTAAGCAAGAGATCCGAGTCCGTGTCTCTCTTGCGAAATGTCATCCGTGCTGAGATGCTGCGAGACATTATATCTCATCTACGAAGTGTAAGGGAGATGAAACTGCCGAATGATGCTGAGGGTTTTAGAAGGAGAGGGAGTAGGAGAAAGGAGTGGGGGGAAGGAGGAGGAGGAGAAGGAGGAGCGGGAGATGGAAAAGGGAAAGGAAAAGTGAGGGACACAGACAATCAAAGAGCGAGAGACATAAATATAGAAAGACAGAATAGAAGAAAGAAACAGACAAAAATGATTGGAAAGGCAGTGTGAGGGAGATGAAAATACTAAATGATGCCATGTGTTTTTGAGAGCGAGAGGGAGTAGTAGGATAAGAGAGAAGGGAAGAAGGAGAGGAAAGGGATAGAGAAGGAGAAGACAGTGAGAGGAGAGGAAAGGGAGAAAGAAAAGGGATAATGAAAAGGAGAGAGAGGGAGTCAGACAAAGAAGGAGATAAAGACATTCGAAAAATAAAATAAAACAAATGAAAAAGAAGTGTAAGGGAGGTGATAATTATGTGTTTTAGAGAAGGATAGGAAATAAGAGAAAGATAAGGAGAAGGAGAGGAGAAGGTAGAAGGAAAAGGAAAAGAACAAACGGACAAAGAACGAGAGAAAGAAAGAAAGAAAAATCCCATATCTTCATCCTTTTCTCTTCCACTAGTAATGTACATCAGCTGAGAAGGTCGGATTATTTTCTCCAGACATCCTGTTCCCGCAACCAGACAGTTCGTTAACGTCTTTGCCCCGCCCCTTTTCTGGTTGCTGTTAGGCCTTGGTAGAGCGATAATGCCATACCAAGCATTAGATGTACGTCATCTCTGTCAGGTTGTTCTTCCAGGCCTAACGTCGCTTCGGTGGAGGTGTGGATCGGGCTGGGGTGGGGTGGGGTGGGGTGGGTAGGGGCGGTGATGGGGGAGAGGTGGGGGAGTTTTAGAGGGATCTCTCGCTTGATTTTTCGATCTCTCTTTGTCTGTCTGTCTTTCTTTTCTCGCTATCTGTCTTTCTCCTCTCTCTCTCTCTCTTTTTCTCTGTCTTTCCTTTTTCTCTCGGTCTTTCTTTCTTTCTTCTCTCTCTCTGTCTTTCTTCTCTTTCTTTCTCTCTCTCTCTCTCTCTCTCTCTCTCTCTCTCTCTCTCTCTCTCTCTCTCTCTCTCTCTCTCTCTCTCCCCTCTCTCTCTCCTCTCTCTCCTCTCTCTCCTCTCTCTCTCTCTCTCTCTCTTCTCTCTCTCTCTCTCTCTCTCTCTCTCTCTCTCTCTTTCTTTCTCTCCTCTCCTCTCTCTCTCTCTCTCTCTCTCTCTCTCTCTCTCTCTCTCTCTCTCTCTCTCTCTCTCTCTCTCTCTCTCTCTCTCTTTCTCTGTCTTTCCTTTTTCTCTCTGTCTTTCTTTCTTTCTTTCTCCTCCCTCTCTCTGTCTTTCGTCTCTCTCTCTCTCTCTCTCTCTCTCTCTCTCTCTCTCTTTCTCTGTCTTTCCTTTTTCTCTCTCTCTCTCTCTCTCTCTCTCTCTCTCTCTCTCTCTCTCTCTCTCTCTCTCTCTCTCTCTCTCTCTCTCTCTCTCTCTCTCTTTCTCTAACCTTATTCCTTTTGTGCACTGCTTATCAGCTTTAATACCTTAATGGTGTCTGATCAGTGTGTCGCCGTCGACGCGCGTGAGCTTGTAAGGGATCCTTGTAGGGAACGATGGAGGAGGAGGGGGTGGGAGAGGGGAAGAGGGGGGGAAGGATATGGGGGAAGAGGGGGGGGGGAGAGGGGAAGAGGGGGAGAAGGATATGGGGGAAGAGGGGGGGATGAAGGTAGATTTGCCTTAATATGGTGTTGTTTCGTCATAGCATTGTCTTTCCTTATGAAATTTATTCTTACCGGCACATGCATTTTTCTTCTTTTTCTCATTTTTTTCCTTGTTTTTTTTTGCATATTCTTATTATTATTCGATTTATTTTTCTTATTATCATAATCATCATTGTTATTGTTGTTATTTTTGTTATCATCATCGTTATTATTAATGTTATTATTAGTTGTATTAGTAGTAATATTGCTATCATGCACATCATCATTGTTATTGTTAGTAATTTTATTTTATTCATGTTATTACTATTTATTATTATTGTTATTTATATTGCTGCTATAACTACCACGTTTTTGTATTTTCTTCTCCTTGTTTCCTCCTCCTCTCCATCGTCTTTTCTCTCTCTGCTCAATGTTCTTATTCTTATTCTACCTATTGTCATTCACTCTCTCT
>NW_028234444.1:13304494-13306994 GCF_977035675.1 Penaeus japonicus | reverse complement strand
ACACTTCCTCTCCCCTGGTGTCCCAACACCATACCCACACACAGTCGGATAAATAGATTACCACATAACGGTATGAGGAGTAGATCCAATCAGGTTTGAGAAGAGAAGGCTGAAACTGGCGCACGGCGGCCTGAAATTACGGAAACAATAGCCCCATTGTTTTATTTCAGTGTAAGAGAACTAATACTGGTGTGCCAAGTTTGTGGAAAACATGAAGTAAACTAAAGGGATTCATTCGTTGCAATTTCCGAAACACGATGGAAATTTAGAAGCCAAAAAAAGTATTAGGATTAAACCCCTCTTCTCCCATACCCCAGCTCTTCACCCCCAAATCCCCCCTCTATACCCCCACTACTGTTCCCCAACTATGCACAACTTGCCGCTTTTCCCTCTGCACTCCACACTCCAACCCCCACGCCCTCCTACTCCTTCTCGAAAAGAAGAAAAAGAAGAAGAAACCCAATTATATCCACCCCCAAAATAATGCTTGCAAGCCATGTTGCTTCCTCATCCATTGCACAAAACCCGAAAACAAAAGCCGCAATTCATCAAGTGTGAGGAATACCGTAAGGCCGCTGAGACGTTTGTGCAAAAGATATATTGCATGTTGCGCGAGTTGTTATCCGAAAGCTTGCTTTGCCATGAAGGTTTTGACCCGGCGTTCGTGACGGGGTGTGTTTGTGCATGTCTGTATTGGCAGGGGAACTAGGGGGATTAGTATAGAGGGGGGGGGGTCAGATGCGGTGTGAGTTGGGGTGATTTGGTATATTTGTGTGTGTGTGTGTGTGTGTGTGTGTGTGTGTGTGTGTGTGTGTGTATGTGTGTGTGTGTGTGTGGATATGTATGTGAGTGTGTGTGAGCGTGAGTGTGAGAGAGAGAGGGTATGCCTGGCAAAACTATAATTTTCTGCTATGTCGACCTATTAAAAGAAATAAAACCGTGTCCCTCGCCCCCCCCCCTTCAAAGAATAGGGAAAACAATAATGAGAAGAGAAAACACACAAAAAGGAAAATTCTTGCATATTTATTTCCTATAATAGGATTTGCCAGATTTTTTTTACGCTGGCGAAGGTACAACTTAGGATCAAAAATTAAAACTACAATTTTTGTCCTTGGTTAAGTTTTAATTTCCTACCATCAAATGCCTTTGTTTTGAAGGTTAGTGGTATAATTCACTTCATTACAAATGCTGATATTAATAATGCTTGCTTATTCATTTCATATCAAGTAACACTAAAATTACTTTTATGGTATATTATATTTATGATTTTAATAATCAGCATGATTTGCATTGTTACATGATTTTGTTGATGCATAATATTGTATTATAATTCCTTTCAGTCTGAATTACTTGAGATTAATTTATATGATAGTAAATTATGATTATGATGATCACCATGATTTATGGTATTAGATGGCTCTAATATTGCATCATGTCGTATCATAATTATTTGCACTGTCTGCAGTAAGGTTATTTAATCCTTATTACATTATTGTACTCATTATAATTTCTTTTAGTGTACAGGTATGTTATATTGATTGTTATGACGCTCAATGTGATCTATATTATGAAATGCCCGTATTGTTGCATCATATCTTATTATAATTAATTTCAGTGTACATGTATATCATATTTACATCCATGTCGATCTCCCTGATTAACGTTATTAAATGTCCTTATTAATACGCAATCTCGTCAGCGACATATTCCACAACATGACGCTGTCGATATTCTCAGCTTAATCACATCATCACCGTCGCCGTAGATTTCCCGCGATCAAAATAATCTCATTATTGCAAGACGACCGATATTGCCAATACCAGCGATACCTCAACAGCGTCTCCCATCAACCTGTCTTTCCCTCCTCCCTCGCTTCTCCATCCTTCTCTTTATCCTCTACCTCCTTCTCCTCCTCCTCCTCCTCCTCCTGCTCCTGCTCTTCCTCCAATTCCTAATATTTCCCCTTCTACTCCTCTTCTTCCTCCTCCTCCTCCTCTTTCTCCCCCCCCCTTTATCCTCTTTTATTCCTCCTCCTCATCTGTCTCTCCAGTACCCTTCTTCATCCTCGCTCCCTAACTCCCCGCCCCCGCTTTCAGCCTCCTTCCCTTGCCCCTCCCTCTTTTAACCCTCGCGGACCCCTCCCCCTTCCCCATCACCCCCTCTTCCACCTCTTCCCCTTCCCTTCATCTCTCCTATCCTCCAGCCACAACCCCCTCCCTTTTCCACCCCCTCTCCCCTTCCTCTCTCCTCTCTCCCCATCACCACCCTCTTCCTCCTCATCCCCTCTTCCCCCCTTCCCCCCACCCCCCTCTCTATAGAAGCACCTGTGATCATCAAACGAGCCTCGGTCTCTGTGACTGCCAGGTGTTTCTCTTTGGCAACGTTATTGGGACGTTATTACGATATTGGAGTTTCCCCCTTGTGTGATAGGTATGTCTCTCCCCTCGCTCGTGTCCCCTCTCCTCCTCCCCCTCCTCTCTCTCTCTCTCTCTCTCTCTCT
>NW_028234444.1:13294494-13296994 GCF_977035675.1 Penaeus japonicus | reverse complement strand
CTTTTCCCTCCCCCTTCCTCTTCCTCTTTTTCTTCCTCCTTCTGTTCCCTACTTCGCCTCCCATTTCCCGACTTTCCCTTTGCCCATTCCTCATTCGTCTCTTCACTGTCCACCTCCTCTTTTTTCCCTAATCTTCTATCTCATTCCAATTTCTTTTCTCATCCCATTCCCCCTTTTTCCTCTCCGTCTTCTCCACCTCCCCCCCTCATTCCCCTTTCCTCTTCTACTTTCCTTCTTTCCCCTCTATATCCTCCATCCCTCCTCTCCTCCCCTTCCTCCCGTCTTTCCTTCCTCATACCCCCTTCCCAATTCTATTTTTCCTCCCTCTCTTTTCCTTTTCCTCCTCCCCTCCTCCCCTCTTTCCCTTCCCTCATTTCCTTCTTTCCTTCCCCTTCCCCGCTACTCCCCTCTGCCTTTCGAAGCAATATTTGGAATGCAGACGCTGTCATTAGAGTTCAGTATTGCTTGCGAGTGATAACGTAGCGAGCACAGTGTATTCGTATGTCGTGTAAAATGTGTGTTATTTATGTTAGTCCCTCCGTGGCATATATATTACTCATGCTATCGATCAAGAGTTCTTTAATGATGGTTGCTCTCTCCCTCCCTCCCTCCCTCCCTCCCTCCATCTCTGTCTCCCTCTCTTCCTCTCTCTCTCCCTAGCTGTAAGGTTTTGTAAAAGATATGTAAGCCCAAAGTGGGACTTAGATTGGGGTGAGGATAACCTACCTCATCCTTTTGAGAAGTAACCACTTGTCTCAATAAACTTTGTTAAAGTCAAATTATCCCTCTCTCCCTCCGCATCCCCTCTCTCCCTCCCCCTCCCCCTCCCCCTCTCCCTCCCTGCCAACCTATCTACCAACTAACCTGTCTACCTACCTACCTACCAACAACCTACGTCTCTCCTTACCTCCCCTTCTCTCTCTCTCTCTCTCTCTCTCTCTCTCTCTCTCTCTCTCTCTCTCTCTCTCTCTCTCTCTCTCTCTCTCTCTCTCTCTCTCTCTCTCTCTCTCTCTCTCTCTCTCTCTAGTCTCTTATTGAATCGGAAAATTTATTTTGATCTACAGCTCCGGGGACTGTGATTCAAGCGGTACTAAGTTCAGTTTCATTTTGATTAATTCGATAGCATGTGATTTAGTTATAATTGTAATGCCTTCAAGTAGTGATTACAGAGGGACTGGTTGTTGAGAGTTTTGATTTCTATGAGTTTATTTAGTTTATATTCTTATTATTGTTTTTTTTTTCTGTATACGGAAAAATCGATTTAGCATCGTACTGTGCGTGTTTGTTTGTGTGTTAAGTTGTGTGTGTGTAAAAGTGTGTGTGTATGTTGGTTGCACTTCAAGGAATAAATTTGTATTTGGAAGATCGCAATGTAATTAGGAAATGTGGTTTCAGTTATTACATTACGGAAATCCTATGCGAAAAGACCCTTATTGTTGTGTGTTTTTTCTAATCAACTCTTCGCTAGTTTTTTTGGACTAAAGATCATATCTTAAGGTGACTGATATGATAGGTTTTATAGACTTTATATAGATTATATAAATTATATAAATAATGAATTTTATGCGAATCATATCGTCACTCGTAGTTTGATTTGGAGAAAATACATTCGGAAATAGATTAATAGATAGATAAATATATGTTCCGAAAAGATTCAACCTCTATTTACCTGTGATGATTTTATGAATATCTATTAAGCCATTTTATCGCACTTTCATCATTGATTAATATTCTCTCTCTCTCTCTCTCTCTCTCTCTCTCTCTCTCTCTCTCTCTCTCTCTCTCTCTCTCTCTCTCTCTCTCTCTCTCTCTCTCTCTCCTCTCTCTCTCTCTCTCTCTCTCTGCACTCTCTCCTCTCACTCTCTCATCTTTCTCTCTCTCCTCTTCTCTCTTCTCACTCTCACGTCTCAACTCTCTCTCGTCTCTCTCTCTCTCTCTCTCTCTCTCTCTCTCTCTCTCTCTCTCTCTCTCTCTCTCCCTCGATCAATCTTTCCTCTCTCTATCCTTTCTCTCCTCACATCTACTCTCCTCCCTCATCCTCTATCTCCTCTCTCCCCCTCAACACTCTCTCCCACACTCTCTCTCTCTCTTTCTCTCCCTCTCTTTCTCTCTCTCTCTCTCTCTCTCTCTTCTCTCTCTCTCTCTCTCCCTCTCTCTCTCTCTCTCTCCCTCACTCTCTCTCTCTTCTCCTCTCTCTCTTTCTCCTTCTCTCCTCTCCTCTCTCCTCTATCTCCTCTCTCTCTCTCTCCTCTGTCTCTCTCTCTCTCCTCTGTCTCTCTCTCTCCCGCCCCTCTCTCTCTCCCTCTCTCTTTCTCTCTCCTATCCTTTCTCTCCTCCTCACCTTCACTCTCTCTCTCTCTCTCTCTCTCTCTCTCTCTCTCTCTCTCTCTCTCCCTTGAAAGAAGGGAAAATTCCATCTCTAAACAAAGGTTATAGAAGAGTTTGGAAAAAGAAAACTCCTCACAGAACAGGGAAGCAAGAGATATATAAAGGAAGGACG
>NW_028234444.1:13284494-13289494 GCF_977035675.1 Penaeus japonicus | reverse complement strand
ACGTATATGTGTATGTGTATATATATTTTTGTATATTTTTCTTAATTAGTAGTCTGTAATCGCACATTTTACCGGGCAGTGTGCATGAATATTCAACGGAACTTAGTCGCTGTGCACTAACTCGGTATTTCGAGATTGGAAAGATATTTTGAGGGTTTATACCGGCGAGTCTGAAGTAAGTTGACAAGTTTTAATGGCAGTCCTTCTGTTGCAGTGCATCTACAATCCCTCAAACTCCTTTTGAACACTCAGGACAAATTTTCATGTTTCGGATTTTTTAAAATCTCTTTCCCCCTCTTCTTCTTTTCTTCGGCCCCTTTGCCTCGTCGTTGTCGACCTCTTACTCCTCCAGTCTTTTTTCCCCTTCTCATTTCCTACCACTTCCATATCCGCCCTCCTCCTCCTTCTATTTCTCCTCCTCTTCATCCTCCTCCCTCTCCTCTTCCTCCTCCTCCTCCTTTCCCCTCGTCTTCTAAAAACAATATACTTTATTCATTACCATTTTTATCATAATTATGCCTGTTAGTCCTTTCATTATCTTTCGTCGTCAGATTACATGATTCCAGGTTGTTAGCGTTTGGTTCTTTTTCTTATTCTTTTTCTACTTCCTACTTCGTCGTCTTATCATTATTATTCGTTTTCGTTTTCTTCTTTTCTTTTCTTTTTTTTTAGAATGAGAAACGTAGTAGGGGCGTTGGAAGGAAAAGGGAAGAGGAGGCAAGGAAATGAGAAGGAGAGAAAAGAAACAGAATTATGGAAAAGTAAGCGAATCTGAAAAGGAAAAAGAAGGAGTAGATTGGAATGAAATGAAAGAGGAAAGGAATGGAGAAACATAAAAGAAAAACAGAAAGAAACTAGAGAAAATAAAAAGAGCAAGATAAAAAAAAAAAGTTGAAAGAAGTAAAAAAGAAACAAGCGAAATGATCACAACAAACCGGAGATTATAAAGTCGTAATTAAAAACTTTTATGTTTTATATTCCAATGGAAAGAAGCATAAAAAACAACGTAATAAAGTTAAATAATACTAATAAAAATGAAATGAGACTAAAGATATAATGATAAAACGATATGATGAAACTTGATAGATTTTGAGGGGAATTAAAGAATATAGAATAAAATCAGAGGTCATCAAGTCTTGAGAGTAACGATAATGAGAATCAAAAAGGAAAAGGAAAAGGAAATATTAACCCAAAAAATATGATTGATGATAAAAGTTAACAATTGATACTATTTATGTGAAAACCTCCAAAGTTGATGGAGATGGAGGTCTGAATCCGCGGTAAAAGAGAAAGCTTGAAGGAAATGAAGAAATTGTAGCTATTTCCTCCCTTCAGCCGAGAGCCCAGCGTTCCCCTCGTTAGAGTACGCTACACATTTCCCCTTTCCCGAATCGACGAAATTATCCGTTACCGGCCTGGTTGTCTTGGTGTGGTTTGATTTGCTTTGGTGTGGTTTGGATTGGCTTGGCTTGGCTTGTTTTGGAGTGATTTGCCTCAGTGTGGTTTGCTTTGGCTTGGTCTGGTTTGTGGTATCTTGGTTTGGTTTGATTTGACTTGGCTTGGTCTGGTTTGTGCTATCTTCGTTTGGTTTGACATGGTTTGATTTGACTTGGCTTGGTCTGGTTTGTGTTATCTTGGTTTGGTTTGACTTGGCTCGGTCTGGTTTGTTCTAACTTAGTTTGGTTTGACGTGGTTAGGTCTGGCTTGACTCGGCTTAATCTGGCTTTGGTTTGGTCAGGACCGAATCCGTCCCTTGATCAAAGCAGCCCCATCTATCTCCTTCCTTCGACGTCGGAAGAATTTGTTGTTCTTTTAATGGCTTTCTCGATGCCATACCGTCATCCATTTACCTCCATCTCCTGAGTGCCATTGGTTTTGGCCCTACTGCCCGGTGATATCCCCCCTACCCCCACCCCCACCCCCACTCAGTCCTCTATCCAACCCTTTTGCCTCCTCTTGGCACCAGAGTGTAACTTTTTTCTCGTCAGCTAACCCTCTCTCTTTCCTTCCTCTCCCCTTATCCCTACCCCCACCCCCCTTCTTCCTCCTCCATATCTCTTTCCTCTACTTTTTATCCCTATTTTCCCTACCCTCGTTCCTTCTTCCCGTTTTCCCTATTCCTCTTATCCCCCTTTCATCCTACCCTTTCCCCTTTCCCTTTTCTTCTTTCGTCTTTCCTCCAACACCCTATACCTACCCCTACCTTTATCCTTTTCCCTCTTCCTATCTTGTTCTCTCCCCTTACCCCTTCTTCTTATCCTCACCTTCACTTCCATTTCCTTCTTCCTCCCTCCCCCTCCCGTTACTCCTTACTTCTCCCCTCTCCCTCCCCTTTCTCCTTCCTTCTTCCTCCCTCCCCCTCCTCTTTCTCCTTCCTTCTTCCTCCCTGCCTATCCCCTTTCTCCTTCCTTCTTCCTCCCTCCCCCTCCCCCCTCTCCTTCTTGCTTCCCCCTCCCCCTCCCCCCTCCTCCCCTTCTTCCTCTCGACCGCCCATTCTCGGCGCCACAGAGTAATCTCCCTCGGCCACCGTCGGCGCCACAAACTTCCGACCGTTTTCTTCCTGTTCACCCGCCGTTAAGAAAAAAAGGGGGCGAGGGAGGAGGGTAGAAGAAGATAGCTTTGATGATCTATTTTTTCTTTGACATTTTTCTTCTCATTTTCTTCTTTTCATTTTTTTTCTCTTTAGTCTCTCTTCCCTAAAGCTATTAATTGCCCGTTAACGAGTCTCCCCGGTCATTCGCTGTGGGTTAAAAAATGGGTTAATCGATTTTTTTTTTCTAGCTTCTCACCACTGTAGATCTTGGGAGTGTTTTATGGGATTGTTTTAAAATTAGTACCATGGATTAGTTTCCTCATTTAGGGTCATTATTTGAACCTGTTTATGACTTCTTCATTATTTCCCTTCCTCATTTTTTTTTTCGTTTTCTATCTCTCTCCCCTACTCTTGTTTTATTTACTTAAGTCTGATTTGAGCTTTGTCTGTCTGTCTGTCTCCCTACGTCTCTCTCTCTCTCTCTCTCTCTCTCTCTCTCTCTCTCTCTCTCTCTCTCTCTCTCTCTTTCTCTCTCTTTCTCTCTTTCTTTCTCTCTCTCTCTCTCTCTCTCTCTCTCTCTCTCTCTCTCTCTCTCTCTCTCTCTCTCTCTCTCTCTCTCTCTCTCTCTCTCTCTCTCTCTCTCTCTCTCTCTCTCTCTCTCTCTCTCTTTCTCTCTCTCTCTCTCTCCTCTCTCTCTCTCTCTCTCTCTCTCTCTCTCTCTCTCTCTCTCTCTCTCTCTCTCTCTTTCTCTCTCTTTCTCTCTCTCTTTCTCTCTCTCTCTCTTTCTCTCCATCTCTCTCTCCTTCCCAAGGTCTATTTGAGGCTTGCGTCGAAAGCCTAGGCAAGACACCATTCTCTCGCCACCGTAAATAACGTTGTTTAACTCTCCCGAAAACATGAAACAACAGCAGCTTGGATGTCACTTTGAGACAGCTCTTTTCCTCAAGCGTATTTGCATTTTCCATAGGAGTCTGCAATATTGTGTGGTCTTGCAACTGCACTGGGCCGGTTCAGCGAGGACAAATGCAATGTACGAGGATCGTGTGCAGCAACATTTTATCGGATTCGGCGCAAAATTTGGAGAGAAAGAGTATTGAGCAAAAAATGTGGAGTTGTGTGTTTTTGTTGTAAAATTTTCGTTCAGTAAAAGTTTAAGGATTAAACCACGCCCATCATCAATGGAGGATCTGCACGGAAAATTTTCCTCCCCTTAGCGGTCATCCACAAAGTTACACAAATTAGATGAAATGCATAAGGCCTAGTAACCATTTAACAATGATATAGTCCCTCTACCCCCACCCCCACCCCCATTCTCCCGCTATGAAAGCTCGCAGTTCTGATATTTGAAGTTAAAAAAAAACAAAAAAAAAACACTATAAATAATGCTCATAAATGAAAGTGCTGTGTAGAATGACTAAAAACATAACGAGAATCCCCTGATTATCTTTCTAGTTTTTGACAATGTTTTACTGTGTTTTCTGTGTTTGCTGAGTGTTTATGAGGCTTACATGAGAGTCATTTCTCTCTTTTTTTCTTTATTTCTAAAACACTTGTAGTTATAACTTTCAATCCATTTTTTTTTCTTTTACACACATGAGAGAGTAGCTGTAAAAGTCCTATTACGCGATTTAAAGGTAAAAACGTAATTGATGTTATTGCGTATATATATATATATATATATATATATATATGTATATATATATATATATATATATATATATGTATGTATATATATATATATATATATATATATATATATATTATATATATATTGGAATTGGAACCGGATTATCATGCATTGTCATCTTGCATTAAGCTTGCAATCGGCTGCCGAATATGTAATGTACCTTCTGCCCTAAATCTATTGGCGAAAAAGGCTATTGCTATTAAAGCTTTGTATAAAGAGAATTCATTCATTCATACTGGCAATGCTAGTTTGAAAGGTATACCCAGTGTCCATTAAGTATACTAACCATTGACAAGCATTTTTTTTTCTTCTTTTGTACAGGTAGAAATTCCTAAATTTAATTAGGGTGCATAATGAACAGTTAAAATGCTTTCTTTTTATCCTTTGATTTTAACATGGAAATTATGGAGCTACTGCTCTTAACCTCGAATCCACTGTATTTGATAATGAAGAGAGAGAGAGAGAGAGAGAGAGAGAGAGAGAGAGAGAGAGAGAGAGAGAGAGAGAGAGAGAGAGAGAGAGGACGGCAGATGAAAAGAAAGAGAAGGATAAATACATACTGATAGATGAAAATGGAGAGAGAAAGGGAAGATGGTGAGAGAAAAAAAAATAATATAGATAAATAGGGATTAAAAGTAAGGGCAAAACCACAAACAAAATCCCTCCATTCACCAGTACACTCCCACTCCACCCGATCCACCGATCCACCGATCCACCGATCCACCGATCCACCGCACAGTACACACACAGTAACACATTAACCCGGTAAGCGTACTCCAT
>NW_028234444.1:13276994-13279494 GCF_977035675.1 Penaeus japonicus | reverse complement strand
GAAGGGAGGGAGGGACAGGTTAGGAGAGAGAGAGAGAGAGAGAGAGAGAGAGAGAGAGAGAGAGAGAGAGAGAGAGAGAGAGAGAGAGAGAGAGAGAGAGAGAGAGAGAGAGAGAGAGAGAGAGAGAGAGAGAGAGAGAGAGAGAGAGAGAGAGAGAGAGAGAGCAAGAAGAGAAATCAAAGAAGAGGAAAGGAAACAAAGTGATTAGATAAATAAATAGAATAGTGACGTGAAGAAAAAGAGTGGATAGGGGTGGAGGGAAAAGGAGAATAAAGTAAAGACACAGAGCGAAGGAGACAGAGAGAAAGAAGTCGGACGGTTTGTTCCACTCCGCCGCCCTCCAGCCTTGTCACCTGCCGACCGGAAGTGACGATGGAAGCCTGGCTATGGCCTCTCAAGGGTCATCATCACCCCTTCACCCACCAACCCCCACCCCCGTGCCTCCCACTGCTCCCCCTCTCCCTTCCTTCCCACTTCTTATTCACCTCTCCCCCTAACCCTTCCATTTACCTTTTCTTTGCTTTTGACTGCTTGCTTATTTTTCTCTTCTGCCTTTATCTTCCTCTTTTCTCTTTCTCTTATAGTTCCCTCCCCTTCCCCTTTCTCCCTTCTCCCATCGTGTCCACTACATCTCATTTTTGCCCTTCTTATTTCCCTTCCCCTGTCTCCCACCGACCCCTTACCATTCATCTTGTCATCGAATTATTCTCGTCTCCTCCTCCCCCTTTCCTTATACCCCAACCCTCTCCCTTCCTCCTTATCTCTCATCTTTATCCCACTTCTCTTCCTTTTCCTTTATTCTCTTTCTCCCTTCGCTCTTTTTTCCTCTTATTGTTTACTCCTCTTTGCTCTTCCTTCCCGTGAATCCCCCTTCCTCTTAACATCCCACAACTATACCCTCCCCCCATTCTCTCTCTATTGTTCCCTACCCTCCCCTCCCCTCCCCTCCCCATACCCTTTCCTCCACCTGCACCCCACCCACCCATCTTCCACCCGCTCCCACCCCCGCCCCCATCCCTCATCATGTGGTGGAGGTGGTCCACCAGGTGGTTACCTGCTGATTACCTGCTGATCACCTGCTGATTACCGTGCTGATGACGTTGGTAATAGTAGTAATACAGCCTAAGCGTAGCTCGAGGACTGAAGGCGGCCCGCCCCGTGTTATCTTGTGTCTTTCTCTTTGGTGCTTCACCTGCTGGCATCGAAGTCTGTATGGTACAGGTGGAGGAGGGAGAGGAGGAGGAGGTGGAAGAGGTGGAAGAGGAGGTGGGGGAAAGGGGGATGGGGATGAGATGGAAAGGAGGGGGAGGGGAAGGTGGAGGTAGTGGTGGCGGTGGTGAAGGAGGAGGAAGAGAGGGGGAGAAGGAGAAAGATGAGGAATAAAGATGATTTGAAGAGGTGTAAGAGGAGGAAAAGGGGAGGAAAAAGAAGAGGGATTGGAGGAGGAGAAGGAGAGGGGGGGGGAGCAAGAGGAAGAGATGAGGAAGTAGGGAGAGGGGAAAGAAGAAGAAAAGGGATAGTAGAAGGGGAAGAAGGAAGAAGAAAAATAAAGAAAGAGAAGGAGGAGGGATAAGAACAGGATAAAGAGGAGGAGGATGACAATGACGCAACTGTTGCCAGGGTGACAATAATGGTTTGGGTCAATATGAATTCCATTTTTCTTTGTTTCTCTCTCTCTCTCTCTCTCTCTCTCTCTCTCTCTCTCTCTCTCTCTCTCTCTCTCTCTCTCTCTCTCTCTCTCTCTCTCTCTCTCTCTCTCTCTCTCTCTCTCTCTTGTTATGATAAAAATATGAAACAACTATATTCTCTATTCTTCATAAATTTATCTTCGCTTGTCTACAACGCGCACACACACATACATACACTCAAACTAAGACAATCACATACGTACACACACAACATAATCACAACACACGCAAACACACACACACACACACACACACACACACACACACACACACACACACACACACACACACACACACACACACACACACACACACACACACACACACACACACACACACACACACAAACATACACATGTACACACACACGCGCGCATACACACACACACACACACACACACACACACACACACACACACACACACACACACACACACACACACACACACACACACACACACACACACACACACACACACACACACACACACACACACACACACACACACACACACAACACAATCACGCACAAACATCAAAGAAACCATAAACGGCGCTCAATAAAATGCAAATACCGTATCCATTTATACAGCGCATAGATAGGGGACGTGTGCTGTGCGGTTTCCAAATGACAGTAGCTGATTTATTGCGGTTTACCAAAATAATTGACAGACAGCGGAACCGCCCGGACGACTGCCATGCTGCGGGCGCCGGAGTGCCGTTACGGTTACGGTGACATGTGACGGTCATGGGGGATACAAGGGGGGTGGGGGTGGGGTGGGGGGTAGGGGGAGTGAGTATGAGTAGGGAGC
>NW_028234444.1:13256994-13264494 GCF_977035675.1 Penaeus japonicus | reverse complement strand
CTCTCTTTTTTTAAACCGTGGAATCTGTTTACTTCTGAGACCTGAGCTGTGATTTTTCGCCTATTTTCTGGCAAGTCTCTTTCGTTTTCTTTCGTTTTTTTTTTTTTCTCTCTCTTTCTTTCGTTTTTATTCTCTCTCTTTCTTTCTCTCTCTTTCTTTCTCTCTCTCTTTCTCTCTCCCTCTCTCTCTCTCTCCTTCTCTCTCTCTCTCCCTCCCTCCCTCCCTCCCCCTCCCTCTCCCTCTCCCTCTCCCTCCCTCCCTCCCTCTCCCTCTCCCTCTCTCCCTCCGTCTCTCTCCCCCGTCGAGGCTAAAGTTAAAGTTAATTATTCTGCTTTCTCATAGGAGGGAATCTGAAAAGGAGTTATTGTCTTTTATATGCTATTTTATGGGTTGAACTGAGGAGGAATGGCTACCCAAGGAAATGCTGCGAACGTTTTAAGATGTTTTTCATCCCCATTCTCCTCTTCCTTCATTCTCCTTCCCCTCCTCCTCCTTTATTCCTCTCCCATCCTGCTCCTTTCTTCTCCTCCTCCTCATATTCCTCCCCCTCTTCCTCCTTCTCCTTTTCTTCTAACTCACTCCCTTCACTTCCCTACCCCACCCCCTTTCCTCTTCCCAACCCCTACCCCGCCCTCTCCAATGCTCCCTCTCTCACCACCCCCTCGTCCTCCTTCTCCCCCACCACTGCCACCTCCTCCTATTCTCCCTCCTCCTCGGTCAACTTCCTCTCCATCCACTTCCTTTTCTACTTCATCTTTCTCTTTCTCTTCCTACTCCCTTCTTATTCTTCCTCTATCTTTTCCTCTTGTCCGCTCTATTCCTCCCCTAGATGGGTTCGTAAAGAGCTCTGGATCGATAACCAAAGCAAAGGGTTTCTGACATGAAATATGAAGCCCTGAAAGATCACTTCGCAATCTCGCTATGTAGACTATGTAGCCACGTTTCCTGGAAACCTCTTTATTCTCATTTTTATCAATACTCAATCGCTCAGACACTCACACACTCAATCAATCAATCTCTCATTAATTCATTAACTTACTCATTTATTAATTCACACACGCACACACACACACACACACACACACACACACACACACACACACACACACACACACACACACACACACACACACACACACACACACACACACACACACACACACACACACACACACACACACATACACACACATACACACACACACACACACACATATTCCATCTCGCTGTGATAAAGCCTTAAGCATTTCCCAATATTAAAGGCATTTCCGAATCACTGTAAAAAAAATCTAAAAAAAAAAAAATCTCGCACATCATTTTATTTTTCCAAAGAACAAATTCCCTTCACCGTCAGAGACTTGAGAAAAGAGGGTAATATACTAGCGAGAGAAACGCTCACACACGCACACGTACGTACACATGCACTCACACAAACGCACGAGCAAATACATTCTTCATAACAAATAAAGTTGTCATTATCCATCACCAGGGGGATGGGGAGAAGGGGAGGGAGGGGGACCAGGCGCGCAACCCTTCCTGCCAGGGTCTTTTGCTTGGCTTTTATGTTGCACTTGTTTTTTCTTGTTTTACGCTTTTTTAACAGTGTTTGGTTATTTGTCCTTTATAAATCGTTATCTGTTTGTTTTCTCCTACTATCTCTTACTCATTTTTTTCTCTAGATCTCACTCTTTCTCTCTTTCTCCCCCCTTCCTCTCTTCCTCTCTCTATCTATCTATCTATCTGTCTCTCTCTCTCTCTCTCTCTCTCTCTCTATATCTCTTTCTATGTATATATATATATATATATATATATATATATATATATATATATATATATATATATATATATATATATATCTTCCTTTCCTTCCCTTCCTCTCTCTCTTTTCTCAACTTTTCCCTCTTCCTCCCTCCTTCCTTCTCTCTTCCCTCCCTCCCTCCTCTTACTCTCCCCCTCTTCCTCCCTCCTCCTTCTCTGTCACTCTCTCCCTCTTCCTCCTTCCTCCTTCTCTGTCACTCTCTCGTCCTATGCCCTTCCTCTCGTTCTAAATTACATATCAGTTTTCTTCCCGCATCTCCCGGCGCCGCTTCCTCTGTAACCACTTAACTCTCTGAAGTATATCAGTCAAGAGCGATTTCTTCATCTCGTTCTTCTTTTTTTTCTCTTATTTTTTCTCGTTTCTTAATTTACGTTTTTTTCTTTTCGTTTCATTGATTTTGCTCATATTCATTTCTTGTTGGCTTGTTCTTCCTCCTCCTCCTCCTCCTCTTCTTCCCACCTCGTCTACCCCTCCTCCGCTCTCCTCCACCTTCTCCTTCTTCCGATAATAAATTTATTGATTTATTTATTGATTAGCCTGATTAAAATTAAATCATGGCCTATACGTAGTGAATAGGACACTGCACAATGGACAAACACTTAAATATTCACTGTCATTTGTGTCCGATTGCGAATATATGATTGCGGACACGGACGGACACATGCACTCACAGGTAGACGCACACGCAAGCAAACATACTGAAATGGACGTATTAGAAATATAGATATATATACATATACAGACGCACTCAGAAATGAGTGCGTACAGTAGATGCATAAGAACAAACGAACACACACACGCACGCACGCACGCACGCACGCACGCACACACGCACGCACGCACGCACGCACGCACGCACGCACACACACACACACACACACACACACACACACACACACACACACACACACACACACACACACACACACACACACACACACACACACACACACACACACACACACACACACACACCACCCCCCCCCCCCACACACACACACGTACATACATACATACAGCAAGGCACAGCACACAGGCACACGAACGCCCTTTTGTGTGCTTATATGACGAAGGAACGTCATTTTCTCACTCTTTCATTCACAAAAATACAACGTTCCTCTCCCCGTTTTCTGGCCGCATCTCATCCCTCACAAAGCGGTGGTATTTTCGACCTTAAGAACATCCATCTGTTACAATCTCATAAGTGACAAGAGTTACTCTCGTGCTTTTGGTATTTTTTTCTGCTTACGAAGGGTAACAAATGAAAATGATTATGATGATAATGAAAATGGTAAGGATATTAATGATATTACTCCTCCTCCTCCTACTTCTACTACTATTACTACTGCTAATACTAAGAATGATAAACGAATAATGATAATGACGATAATGATTATGGTAATGATAATAATGATAACACAAATAATATTGATGATAATGATGAAAATGATAATCATAATAGCAATGATAGTAATGATATTAATGATAATGATATAAGTGATGGAAGTAGTAGTAATGTTAGTAATGGCAGTGATGATTGTAATAATAGTGATTATTTATAATAATCATAATGATAAAAATGATGATGATAATTTTAAAAAATCGATCGATAGATAAGCAGAGAGTAGGATTAGGGTAATTAATAGTGGACAAAATTGCGTATTATCATGAGATGAGAATTTGGCAAACTAATTTTATGAATTTCGAAAGCAGTGTCGTTGTGGACTTAGTGCTCCATGTACACAGACGCGAAGGTGCTGAGACCATTCATATATAGTAGGAAAATAAAGGAATATATATATATATATATATATATATATATATATATATATATATATATATATATATATATATATATATATATATATATATAGTCTTATAGTTTATTATTCTCTCTATCTATATGTCTGCATCTACATCTATCTATCTATCTATCTATCTATCTATCTATCTATCTATCTACCTATCTACCTATCTATCTATTTATCAATATGTAAGTGTGTGTATGTGTGTGTTTGTATATATAAATATAGATTTGAGGCAAAAAAAACGTTTTTCTGGAATCCTGTTTTTATTATACCTTTTAGAATATATAAAAGGGAGTATTTAGTGTGTGTGTTTTTTTTTTTTTTTTAATCAGTGAATTAATCAAACGAAAGATTAATGCATTTAACTCCCATAGTAATTGCAATGTGCGTGTCTGCGTGGGCAGTAGCGCTCGAAGTACTTTCCATGTTTAGCCGAGTAGTTGTATAATACAAACTTACGAGGCTCGTACTTCCATATGATATCATAGGCACAACAAGATATAAAAGTACAATGGTCGTAGCTAGCGAGAGCTTCAGTACGACTCACGGAGGTCGTTTCTACCATGAGAGAGCGTCCGTGGATGTCATGGTGGGGAGGGAAGGAAGAGGAAACGCGTGGACATGGTTTTCATAGTCTCGTAAAATGTTTTGAAGGTGATGTGGCTGCGAGACGTGCGTGCAACTTTGGCTGCAGGTGTGGGAGGGAAGAAGGGAGGGGAGGAGGGGGAGAGGATGGGTGGGATGGAGGGGAGAAGGGAGGGAGGGGAGGAGGGTGAGGGGATGGGTGGGGTGGGAGGGGGAGAGGATGTGAGGGGTGGGAGGGGAAGAGGAAGGGAGGGAGGGGAGGAGGGTGAGAGGGAGGAGGAAGGGAGGGAGGGAGGGGAAAAGGAAGGGAGGGAGGGGAGGAGGGATGGAGGGGAGAAGGGAGGGAGGGGAGGAGGATGGGAGGGAAGGAGGAAGGGAGGGAGGGGAGGAGGGTGAGAGGATGGGAGGGATGGAGGGAGGGAGGGAGGGAGGGGAGGAGGGTGAGAGGGAGGAGGAAGGGAGGGAGGGGAGGAAGGGAGAGAGGGAGGGGAAGAGGAAGGGAGGGAGGGGGGGTTGAGAGGGAGGGAGGAAGGAAGGGAGGGGAGGAGGGTGAGGTGATGGGTGGGATGGAGGGAAGAAGGGAGGGGAAGAGGGAGGGACGGGAGGGGAGGAGGGTGAGTGGGAAGGAGGAAGGGAGGGAGGGGAGGAGGGTTAGAGGATGGGAGGGATGGAGGGAAGAAGGGAGGGGAAGAGGAAGGAAGGGGGGGGAGGAGGAAGGGAGGGAGGGGAGGAGGGTGAGAGGGAAGGAGGAAGGGAGGGAGGGGAAGAGGAAGGGAGGAGGGTGAGAGGGAAGGAGGAAGGGAGGGAGGGGAGGAGAGTGAGAGGGAAGGAGGAGGGGAATAGGAGGAGGGAGAGAGGGAAGGAGAGAAGAATACAGGGAGGAAGGGAAGGAGAGCAAAAGAGTGGAAAGTGAGGAGGGGGCGACCGGGAAGGAGGGAAGAAAGGAGAGGGGGAAAGGAAAGAGGAAAGAAGAGAGGATGGGAAGGAGGAGAGATGGAGAGAGAGAATGGTGGGAAGTAAAGAAGGGAAAAAGGAACGAGGAATGTAAGGAGGGAGGAAAGTAAGAAGAATGAGATGAAGGGAGGGAAGAAAGGAAGAAGAAAGATGGAAATAATGTTGCTTTGTATCACAAGGTTAGAATAACAGAGGTTTATGGATGTTCATCACAGGCATTGTGTAAAACAACCATTTTTAGAAATAGCGTGTGTTGTTAGCTCTCCGTTACGCTGCGTCAGAGATGTATCTACCCTTTTCAAAAGAGTGCATCATTAAGGGCATTAAAGTTACCTTTCATTTTTACTTAGTGTTGTTGCATACGATGTACATTAAAAATAATAAGTTAGACAGAATCCGAAGGGAAAACAAGGACATTCACAGAAAAAAATAGTTTTCAATGTAATTTTTCGTTCTATCCGAAAGACAGAATCAGATAACCTTTCGAGTATTGAAATTAATATTTCCCCTGCTCATTTAACGCTATTGCATACGATAAACATCAGAAGACAGACATAAAATAATGGAAAAAAAACAGGAATATCCATGAAAAAAAAATCGAACGTTATCTTTCGTTTTATCAGAAAGGCATTATCAGATAACATGCAAATATATAAAAGCAAAATGGAGATTCGTCCCGCACTGACAAATCTGAATTATTTACGAGACTCTTTCCCCCATTCATGTCAAGGACGAAGATGACGACATCAAGTCTGGAGTTGTTTGGAGGGAGGATTCAGCGAGGGAAAACTTTCTTGGTGTGTACGTGCGTGTAGGTGCGGGGTGTGTATGTGTGGGGCTGGCTGGCTTTGTGTACGTGTGGAAAGGTGGGTGGGTTATGTGTGTGTGTGTGTGTGTGTGTGTGTGTGTGTGTGCACATACACACACACTCACTCATTCATTCACTCATTCACTCACTCACTCACTCACTCACTCACTCACTCACTCACTCACTCACTCACTCACTCACTCACTCACTCACTCACTCCCTTACTCTCTCACTCACTCACTCACTCACGCAAAGGTGGGGGAATGAAAGCCTTGATACTTTACGTGCCTCTCTCAGGTTGACCACAAACTGCTCGAGTTTAGGTTGTGATGGCGAGCGGGGATGAGGGGAGAGGGGAATGTGAGGGGATGGGTATTTATTCACCATCCTGTCAGAAGGGAAGGCGGGATGGTCATGTCCGTTAGTGATAGTGATGGTCATTGTCAACACGGTCCTGTATGGTGGTCATAACTGGCGTCGTTGTCAAAAGGAAGAGGACGGCGGCGTAGCGGTCAGCTTGTATTGTGTCGCTCACCTGCTGTCATACGCAGGCTCTAGGGAGGGGAGGGGAGGGAGAGGATGCAGGGTGGGGGGGGAGGGGAGTTAGGGAGTGTGGAGCTGGTGGAGTTTGCTGGAGTTGGAGTGGAAGTGGAGTGGAGAAGGGAAAGGGGGGAAGAGTGAAATGTGATTTGTGAGTTGGCTGGGCATCGATTCGTGTGTGAATCATCTGGGATAACATTTACATAAATCGTTTAGCATTCAGAGACTTTTCATTAATTGCTATAAGGGTTTGCCGGTACTGTTTTTGTATAATTCTTGTATTATTGTATGAGTTGGCAATTTATTCGCTGATTTTCTTTATCTACTTGCATTTTTTAAATTTATTCATTCATTCATGACAGTTTCCCGAATGCTGTCACTAACCTTTTTGTTTTCCTGATCAAATATTGACTTAAGCTGCCTCCATTATAGCCTATATTTACATTTTCGTTGCCATAGTTAAACTTATTACATCTTTCAACACCATATAATAACTCATGATTGAAGTATAGGCGAACGTCGTTTCACATTAACACAAGTAAACAGGACATGTTGTCTGCCTGTTGTCATGGAAAGTTTATTCATGTATTTGTCATGCATTATTATTTTTTTTTAGGCGACGTAAAACCGAAATAACGTTAAGTGAAGCGAAGTTGAACGAGGTTTAATTGTATATTATTCTATAAATGAGCAGCTTTTCCCGGACTTGGATTATTCAGGGCCCAACAGCAAGGTCTGTTTCCGTTTTCTATTGATCAATCTAGGGGGTGTAAATGAATACCCTTTCTTCTTAAACTTTTAATCACTATTTATTCCTTTATTTTCCTATTAGTTCGTTTATCGGAACAGCCAAGATTCCTGTTACGAGAAACAGTTACGAGAAGATCTGTGGTGGATAACAATATACTGAATATGAGGAGGGGCGTTTTGTAATTTTGATATGATTAATAAAATGTACCCGTATGCATATTGCGTGTCATATATCC
>NW_028234444.1:13236994-13239494 GCF_977035675.1 Penaeus japonicus | reverse complement strand
AAACCGCGATTGTGACTGTGATAAGAGTCGTACTATTTACTATGATGAAGATAATAATGACGACGATGACGATAAAGAGAGGGGAAAGTGTATCAACAGCAATGGTAATAGGCAATTAATGATATACATGATCATATAAATAGGTTAATAAAGAGATAGATGGACATATAAATGCATAACGATGAAAGTAAATAATTAAATACCAAATTCAATACATATCAGCAAGAAATATCATGAACAAATCTCCTTTCTTAACATCTGAGTTGAAACGATGATCTTAAAGCAATGGAAATGAAAAAAAAGAAAGAAATAAAAAATAAAAAAAGAAGGTAAAAAAAAAAAAAAAAAAAAAAATATATATATATATATATATATATATATATATATATATATATATAATACAAGAAAGGAAGCCAAGAAAGAGACCAGGGGCGAAAGCGAAACGGAGAGGAAAAGGAGGAGAAGAATAACTGTCCGCCGAAGAGAGCCACTGATAGACGGTGAAGGAGAAAACCGACACGTCTATTGGTGTTTTTTTCTCGTTCGCTTTCGTTCTCGCTCTCGGTTGAGTTTTCTTGTGCTGGCTAAGGTGGGATTGGATTTTGCGGTTGCTGTTGTTAAAGTGTTCATCTATCTCGCTCTTATCCACATTCACTCTCTTTTTTTTTGTCTCGCTCTTATCCACATTTACTCTGTATTTCTCTCTCTCTCTCTCTTTCTCTTTCTCTTTCTCTCTTTCTCTCTCTCTCCTCTCTCTCTCTCTCTCTCTCTCTCTCTCTCTCTCTCTCTCTCTCTCTCTCTCTCTCTCTCTCTCTCTCTCTCTCTCTCTCTCTCTCTCTCTCTCTCTCTCTCTCTCTCTCTCTCTCTCTCTCTCTCTCTCTCTCTCTCTCTCTCTCTCTCTCTCTCTCTCTCTCTCTCTCTCTCTCTCACACACACACACACACACACACACACACACACACACACACACACATACAGTTCAACGTTCCCCGGTATGTGTGTGTGTGTGTGTGTGTGTGTGTGTGTGTGTGTGTGTGTCCGCGCAAGGGTATGTATGTGAGTGGGTGTGCGAGTGCGTGTGTCAAATTCTCTCACTTCATTACTCTCTCCTCGCCCCATATATACAGGTATCCCCCGCTTAATGTCCAAGATACGTTGTGCGAGATAGGACGTTATGCGCATCGGACATTGTGCGAATACCATGTTATACAGCTCTATGGCGGGCGAAGTGTCGTGCAGAGACCTACTGTTATCGTACAGCGGGTTCGCCTCCGACTGGCAACATGCTATCGACAGTGAAATGATCACTCTGGCTCCTTTTCCGAGGTGGTCTCTATCGCGAGGTAACCCTTTCCAACAGATATTGTCTTGCGGGCGTTGATTTATATGCTGCGAGAGATCTATTGGTTTTGAGGCTTTGCCAAATGACTCGGTCGAGGGAAATTCATGGGTGGCAGGTTCGGGCAAAAGGTAATCGCTTTTCATATTTTTACTTCTTTTTTTTCGCGTGCGTTATTGCTGTTCGGGAAATGAGGGCAGATCGAAGTGGAAGTTTTGGGATGGTGGTTTGAAGTTTTGATTGATAGGTAGCGGGTATTTTTTGTTTGTTTTTGTCCTGCATTTCTATCTCCCTCCCTCCTTCCCTCCCCCCCTCCCTAAGTCTCCTTCTCCCTCCCTCTCCCTCCCCCTCCTTCTTTCTTCCTCTCCCTCTCCTTTTCCCTTCTACCCTCTTCCATCCTTCGTCTCCCTCACCCTCCTTCCCTCTCCCTTCCTCCGTCTCCCTCATTATCTCTCTCTCTCTCTCTCTCTCTCTCTCTCTCTCTCTCTCTCTCTCTCTCTCTCTCTCTCTCTCTCTCTCTCTCTCCTCCTCATCCTCCTCATCCTCCTCCGCCTCCCCTCCCCTTCTCCCCCCCTCCCCGGTGCTGTTGATCCGTCACGTCGTTTACTAAGTTACGGTAACTCTCTCTTTCGGGATGGACTGCGAAGCGCGGGGAGGCTTGGACCTGGATTTAGCCGCTACTCTTCGCTGATTTTATTTTCTCTTATTTCCTTCCTTTATGTCCTATTTATGATATTGCGATGATGATTGATGGCTAGGATTGTTGTTATTGTTGCTATTGGGATTGTTCGGATGATAATTATTTCTTTTGTGTGTGTGTTACATGTGTGTATTTGTATCTATGTTTTTTTTATGAATGTAAGTATCGTCTACCATTCCCAACATCAGACTCAAACTACATCCCGCAAAGAAATAAGAAGAGATATTTACTAAGTGGTACCTCGCCGCGACACTATTGCCATATTTACATCGACAGCGCCAGCGAGCTTGTATTGTTAGGGAGTAATTAGCTTTCCCTTTTCCCCTCAGGTTGAACGGAGGGGAAATCTCATTGCCTCGTCTCGATGGTCGCCGGGAGGAGTGCTCATGATGATGTTCATTAGGATTTTTTTTTTCTTTTTTTTTTCCTTTTTCAGCTTTTCCGTTCTGCTTGGTGGTTAT
>NW_028234444.1:13219494-13231994 GCF_977035675.1 Penaeus japonicus | reverse complement strand
AAACAGCGGAGAGACAAATGGAGATAGGGAGATGAGGAGAAGGAGAGAGTGAAAGAGAGAGAGGAGACAGGGAGAAGGAGGCAGATAGAAAAGGATATAAAACAAAGAAACGAGAGAATGATAGACAGAAACATGAAGAAAAAGAAAGAAAATGCGTGAGAAAAAAAGACAGACATTGAGAAAATAATAATAAAACAAAACAAAACAAAAAATAAAAATCGGACCTTCTCCTCCTGCTCATAGTCACTCTTCATCAGCTTCTTCCTCTCGTCCTCCCCTCCCGAAGCAGGCACCTTAGCACAATACCCTCCGCATAATGTGATGAGTGATTGACACCTCTATGCAAATCAGGCCAGGTTCTCCCGTCATTAAATGATTTCTTTTGCACGCATGTTTTGTGGCTTACATATTATTAGGTGAACGGCCGGATGGAAGGCATGTGAGGGGAAGAGAAAAGAAATCGTAGAGGGAAATAGGGGAATAGTACGGGAATGAGACGCAGGATTGAAAGAAGGGAAAATTCCGGTCTCTACGTACGCTGATACCCACGCTCATGGCAGACGCAGGATACGCACATATATTGTACACAGTGTACTCACACATGATGTACGCACATTTAATGTATACACATACGCTAGCACACAAGTAGACGCAATGCAAGAGCGCACACGCTCACGCACACACACACACACACACACACACACACACACACACACACACACACACACACACACACACACACACACACACACACACACACACACACACACACACACGGTAGAAGCTGAGCTGTCACATGACCGTGCCCCTCGACCCTCGGCCAGATCTCTCCGCTTCGTGCCCTTCAAGCGCGGTCAAGTGAAAGAGAGAGAGAGAGAGAGAGAGAGAGAGAGAGAGAGAGAGAGAGAGAGAGAGAGAGAGAGACGCGACCACCTCCGGGTGAAGGGAGCTGTCCGTCTCCCCTCCAAACACGTAATCGCCGACTTGATTATGATCTCGTCCATTTGTTTCGCTGTAAAGTTGACCCCAAACGACCCCTGATTTATGGAAATAATGTCAAGATGGTGATGAAGGGAGAGAGAGAGCGAGAGAGTGAGAGAGAGAGAGAGAGAGAGAGAGAGAGAGAGAGAGAGAGAGAGAGAGAGAGAGAGAGAAAGAGAGAGAGAGAGTTGGTGTGGGGGGGGGGAGGGGGCGGGGGGAGATGGGCATTATTCTAGTCAATATTCTAAGCGGTCTGATATACTGTTTTTTTTGTTTTTTTTTGTATATTATTACTATAATTTATCATAATTGTTGTTTATACATTGTTTTAATATTATTTGTCATACATCATCATTATTAATTTTGTTTTATTGCTGTTGTTATTATTAGAATCCTGCTTCTCCACTATATCATTTTTATCAATTGATTTTTAAATTGCCTCCTCTCTTGCAAATCTATCATTTTTTAAATTGCCTTCTATCTTTTAGAGGTTAAAGTAAATTTAGCTAATTAAGTTACGCATCCTCGACACTAGAAAGAATAATGACACTCCACATTTGGGGAAAAGTATAACAAAACGTGAGGGGGACATGCAATATTAAAACAGAAATGAATGTCAGAGTTAAACGTAATTCGAGTATTAACGGCGTAAATGTGAAAATGTTTATAATTTGTGTTTAGTAATTTCATGGCTGAGGACTTATGCCCGTCCATTTTTATGCCTCATACATTGCATATACAAACTTGTTTTTGTCTAGTGTTGTTTTGGGAATTGATCCTCCGGAACTCAGGTGATAATTACAATAACAATGATAACAACAATAATGATGATAAAGATAATTATTATGAAGATAATGGTATTGATAGTGATAATGATAATAATGGAGATGATGATAATGTTACTGATATTTGTAATGAGATTAATTTTAATGATTATGATCATTTTGATTACAATAATACAATGATGATGAGGATGGTAAGGATAATAATGATAATGATGACAGTGATGATAATAGTTATAACAATAATGATTTTGGATTTTTTTTAGAGGTTCGATGCCAGTTAGCTGGATCATTTATTCTAGAAAAAAAGAGTAAGTTTTATATATCGATTTAATAATTCAGGGATATTTTTGGATAATTTGCTAATCAGGATAAAAAAAAAAATAAATCGCCAAAAAAGACCATAGCCGTAGACTACAACCACCCCCTTACCCACCCCCCCTAAAAAAAAGCAGTAAAAAAAAAAAAAGGCTGACACTCGGCATATATTTCGTACCGACGTCAAGAAAACAAATTAGGCCGAAGAATGAATACCTCCCTTAAAAAAAAAAAAAAAAAAAAAAAAAAAGCATTAGCTTCCTGTCGACAGCAGAAGTACTCCGAACTCTCGAACCTGGTCCAAATGTAATGTCTTCCTCGGTGGAAATTTACGTAGTCATTACGACCTTATTTACTACGTGTCTGAGGTTGCCGGGGGAGTTTAGAGGGCGGTTTGTATGAGCAGAGGAAGGCAGGTAAATCTTTTACAGGCTCAGTGGTCTATCTGTTCATTTTATCTATTCTACGTCCTACACAATATGTATGTTTAGGGTGGATATCTGTAGCTGTGAGAGCATAACGAATTTGATGAATTCGGGAAGTTTCAGCTGATATTCAACGGGGGTTATCGCTACTCAGTCTATGTGTATAGTGTGTGTGTGTGTATGTATGTATGTATGTATGTATGTATATATGTGTGTGTGTGTGTGTGTGTGTGTGTGTGTGTGTGTGTGTGTGTGTGTGTGTGTGTGTATAAATATATATGTATATATATAATATATATATATATATATATATATATAGATATATATACATATATATGTATATATGTATATATATGTATATGTATATATGTATATATGTATATATGTATATATATATATGTATATATGTATATATATATGTATATATGTATATATATATGTATATATATATATATATATATATATATATATATATATATATATATATATATATGCATGTGTGTATGTATGTATGTGTGTGTGTGTGTGTGTGTGTGTGTGTGTGTGTGTTTGTATATATATGATATAACAGGAACTAGATTTTGGCGTTTTTATTCTACACTCTCATGCCGCGGGAACTAAAAAAAGAAAGAAAAAAAACATATTTAGTTGCGAAAACAAGCTATTTATCAACCAATCCCATAAATGAATATTAAATACTGGTGTCATTTGCTAAGAATTTTCCTTTTGCAGAAAAAAAAATGATGAAACATCACGAGGCCAAAATGTAAATACGATTGCTATCATTAGCGACAGAAACTATGGAACAAGACGTAAATATTAACGGTAATGAAGGAGTGTATTGGATATTGTGTCCCGTACTGTACTGCAGTGAACCAGCATTGCAGTATTACTTTTGCGTTGCACAAACTCCCTACCGAGGTTGAGCAATAACAACCTCTACATCAATCGAGCAAAAAGGTAAAAGCATTATTAATAGTCGACAGTTTAATGGCGTTGCAAAGAGAGCTTTATCTTCGTTTAAACACAGAGAAAAAAAATATCGTGATATTTCAGGGAGGTCAGATACAATTAGTTATGTTTGCTTTGTACATTACCATGCCGTATGGTCCAGCCACTCGATCACCACTACATTTTGTCCGTACTGTACAGGGTGTACCTTTGTTGTATTTCATTTATATCGTTGTTTGATGTTACTTTGATTTTATTATTGTGATTATTATTATTTAGAATGTATATATCATTACTTTTACTGCTACTTATTTTTTTACTACTATTTCGACTACTACTACTACTACTACTACTTTTACGGCTATTATTGTTATTTTTTACCATTATGGCTACTATTAATATTGCTTCTTTACACTGTTATTACCACTATTTTTGTTATTGTCATTGTCGTTTTCGTTGTCGGTCCCTGTCCCCTCGCAAGCTGAGTGTACACACTACCGTATTTACACCCCCGCGTTGATTTACCTGGGCAGTTTATCCCTCTCTTCCCATGGATTACACCACACCCCTGCCCTCTTTCACTAGTCGCTGCAGTAATTAACAGTCCCTCTCGTGCCATTAACAAGCTTCACCCCCTTCTTCCCCTCCCCTCCCCTCCCCTCCCTTGATGACATATCTCTTTCTCTTGGCCGCAAAAGACGGCGCCCCGATTGCCACTTCGCTCGTTAGATAAGGTGTGTGTTTGTGTGTGTGTGTGTGTGTGTGTGTGTGTGTGTGTGTGTGTGTGTGTGTGTGTGTGTGTGTGTGTGTGTGTGTTTGTGTGTGTGTGTGTGTGTTTGTGTGTGTGTGTTTGTGTGTGTGTGTGTGTGTGTGTGTGTGTGTGTGTGTGTGTGTGTGTGTCTGCTTATATTGCTGTTGATGTGTCGGTGTTGATGTTATTGTCGTTGCTGAAGTGTTGCTGTTGCTGTTGCCGTTGTTGCTGATGTGTTGCTGTTGATGGTATAATTTATGTAGCTGCTCATTGGTGGTGTTGGGGTCGTCCTTGGTGTGCTGGACGTTTTGCCGTTTGTGTCACTGTTATTGTGGTGACCTCATTGTTCTGTGATGCTACTGTTGTTTATATTGTGTTGGTGGTGTTATTGTTATCATAGTTGTTTTGGCAGTGGTGTTATTGTCGCCGTTGTTGTGGTGGCATTAACGTTGGTGGCAGCGGTAGATGTCCAGTCATATTTCTGAGTTTATGTGTTTGCTCTGCTGTTTTCTTTCTTTCCTTTTATCCTGCTTTTGAGTCAATATTAACTCCACTCCTGCTAATGAAGCGACGGGTCTTAGCGGGGTGTTTGATTATGAAATGTTTACTTATTTACTTAGATTCGCGTCCAATTTTACTTATTTACGGTTATTTGTATTTGATTTTAGTTTTTTTCTTTTACTTAGATTGATATTTAAATTACTACTAGAATTTATTTGTTTGTTTGCCTTTATTTTAGCTTTGTTGGTCTATTTGCTTAAAATCGTGATTTTATTTGTATTAACTATTTATTGACTTGGATTTTTTCTGTTTGAGTTTACTTGTTGCTTTGTTTACCGAAGTTTATATTGAAATTTAATTTTTGGTTAATTTACTTATATTTGTATTTATCTTTCCTTATTCATTAACTAATTAACTTATTTATAAACCTTAATTACTTTTTTATCTCCTTAGAATCGTAGTTAATGTTACTTATCCATTTATTCACTGAGATTTATACATAATGCTACTTATTGATTATTTCCTTCGGTTCGTATTTTATCGTTCTTGTTTGTTTACTTACTTGGATTCTTCTTACCCGATGATGATAAAACTCAATAGCATTCTATGATATTCTGTCTTGTGTATGGATTTCCTGTAATAGATTTTAAAGAAGCAGCAATAACTAAACATAGCACTGATACGATTTAGTAATTTATTCATTATTGCTTTTTACAAAAAAGTAGGCAAATATCCAGAATTTTGTGATAATCAATTATTATTATTCCCTCAAACAATTATTAAACATGGCTCGAACATCACACGACACATTTATGATAATCGTTCCTATGCCCCCCTCCCCCTCCAAAAATAACATTGCCCTAATATTACAAAATATAACAATCTACATATCCATCAATTACCGTGTGATTACTCTTAAAAATAATGAAACATTGCCCTAACAATTTCTCTCTGTAACTTCATTGATAATTATTTTTCATTTCAGAAAGAAAGTCGATTTATTTATGAACTACAGTTATTCTTCCCCCCCCCCCCCAAAAAAAAAAAAAAATAATAATAATGAATAGATAAAGATAGATAAATAGATAAAGATACAATTTATCCACACATATTCATTATGATTATTCCTAGCCAACAAAAACTACCATTGCACCAGGATTACATATCGTGCCATTCGGTTTCATTTTCTCATTACATGATCCTCCTCCTCTCGAGTTTCATGATTATTATGGTGCGTTGCTCTTACTCAAATGGCTTGCAATTTTACCCTCACAAGCAAGACGATCATCAAAGAGAATCCTCATTTGCATTTTGGAATAGATATTGATCCCGATGGAGATAACGTACTGTGCTTGTTATGGGGTTTGCCGTAGCGAGGGGAAAGGGGGAATGAGTGAGACGCGGGGTTTGCCGTAGCGAGGGGAAAGGGGGAATGAGTGAGACGCGGGGTTTGGTGTAGCGAGGGGAAAGGGGGAATGAGTGAGACGCGGGATTTGGTGTAGCGAGGGGAAAGGGGGAATGAGTGAGACGCGGGGTTGGTATAGCGAGGGGAAAGGGGGAATGAGTGAGACGCGGGGTTTGGTGTAGCGAGGGGAAAGGGGGAATGAGTGAGACGCGGGGGTTGGTGTAGAGAGGGGAAAGGGGGAATGAGTGAGACGCGGGGTTTGGTGTAGCGAGGGGAAAGGGGGAATGAGTGAGACGCGGGGTTTGGTGTAGCGAGGGGAAAGGGGGAATGAGTGAGACGCGGGGTTTGGTGTAGCGAGGGGAAAGGGGGAATGAGTGAGACGCGGGGTTTGGTGTAGAGAGGGGAAAGGGGGAATGAGTGAGACGCGGGGTTTGGTGTAGAGAGGGGAAAAAGGACTGGGCTGGTTGGTGGCACTGTTCGAGATGCAGTTCCTTATATTATGATAATTAGAAGTAGTAGGAGGAGGAAGAGGAGAACGAGGAGTATAATTATTGGTAGTATTAGTGACGGTATTAGTATCATTACTGTCGGTATCATTATCATTGTACTTATTTTTATCCGTTAGGCAGAAACGGTAAAGGCAAGAAAAAATCACTGTTGAACGCAAGAAATAGCACTACTAGAAACAAAAACAAAACAAGAAAAAAAAAAAGTATAAGAAGCGAGACAGAGCAATGTTGACTGCAAAAGAAAACTTTGTTAGACGTAGGAGTGATCGTTCCAACAAGAAAGAAAGAAATATGCTCAGAAGTAAGAACGAGAAACCGTCAAAAGCCAGAAATATCATTGATAGAATAAAGAGAGAAGGGAAAGAAGTGCCCTCGACAATTTTTTTTTTCTAATGCTTGGATAAAGAGAAAGGCAAGTAAGAGCTCGACAATTTTTCTTGCTATGTGTTCCCCTATTTTTCCTCTTTTTCTATTGATATATTTAAAAAATATATATTACCCGTAAGCAGACTTTAAGTGGAACAAAGCTTCTTTCCATCAGCCATGTCGCTAACACACGCACAGATGTCATGGCCAGATGTTAAAGAACTTCGCCTTAGTCGCCAACAGGGTATTGAATAGATATCTTGGGAAACGATTCTTATTAAATCCTCAGAAAAAAAGCGCCCCTTTCATCTCCTCGCTTTCAAACGTAAAGGATGTTTTTGAGAGAGAGAGAGAGAGAGAGAGAGAGAGAGAGAGAGAGAGAGAGAGAGAGTGTGAAAGAGTGAGAGTTTGTATGTGTGTGTGATGCTTGAATATTTTTTTTCGGGATTCAGATACTTCTCTCTCTCCTCTTCTCTCCTCTTCTTTCTCTTCCTCTATCATCTTCTCTTCATCCTCTCCATCTCTTTTTTTTTCTCCCTCCTTCCCTTCCCCCTTCTCTCTTGCGCTCCCTTTCCTCCCTCCTTCTCTTTCTCTTTTGTTTCCCCTAAGATTCAGATCTCCCGTGGAATTTACCCAAAATTATGATCGAGGTAATTCGAAGAGCGCAACCGCCATTACCCCTTTAGAGAGAGGCGAGTGTGTCACAACCTGTTTTTTTCCTTTTCTTTCTTCTTTTCTTTATTTCTTTCTTTTTACATCTAGGGTATCTCATTATTATTATCATTACTATTGCTATTATGATGATGATTATTGTTGTTATTATTATTGTTGTCGTTATTATAATTGTTTATGTTGGTACTATAATTACCAATATTGCTGTTGTTAAATGTAGTTGTAAGCAATACGAAAAGTAGTATTTTTCCATTATTCGGAGACAAAACGCTCCAGTAACCAAAAAAGGAGAATATACACCACTATTGTTATTATTATTATTGTTATTATAATCATCCCCATTATTATTAGTAGTAGTAGTAGTAGTATCAGTATTATTACCGTTATCATGATCCCTATTTTACTTTTCTTTAATCTGTGAACATGCAGGTAGCAATTTTCGAATTACTTTAGGAGGTAGAAATATTATCCACCTTCTAATTTTCTCCCCCCCCCTCCTACTCTTACTCGCACCTCCCTGCATTTACTGTCCTTAGGATGCTTAAAGTTGCCATGTCCATATTACATTGTGAACGTGTCCAAACTGTTTATTTATTTAAGAGTTTTATGAAACTTCTTTTTTTTTCAAGAAATAAGAAGGGAAAGAGTAGAAATTCTAAAAGGGTGGTATTCAGCGCGCAACAATGCAAGCTCAGTGCAACACACGCGCGCCTGGGGATTTTGTGAGAGAGAGACAGACAGTCAGACAGACTTACAGACAGACAGACAGACAGACAGACAGATAGACAGGACAAACAGACAGAGAGAATGATTGAAGGCTTGTGGAGAAAGTGCGCGAAAGATAAAGATGAAAAGAAGTAAAGAGAGGGGAGTGAGGAGAAGGAACGAAAAGGGCCTGAAAAGAAGAGCAGTATGAAGAGAGTAATAGAGATGGGCAAGAAGAAGAGCTGGAAAGATAGAGGGAAGCTGATAACTGACAAGAAGTGATGGAAGAGAAAGGGGGTGAGTGAGTGAATGGAGGAGGTAGGGAGGGGTAGAAAGCGAGATAGAGAGGGGGATGAGAGAAAGAGAGAAAAATTATGATATTTATAGTTATTGACGTCATTCGGTTCAGGGAAATAGAGAGAGAGGGAAAGATATGAGAGATAATGAATAGAAAAAAATGCGATAGAGGAACAGAGGAAGGTTGATAGAGAGAAAAAAAAAACATGAAGAATCTAGAAAAGGAAGGACTTTGTCGACGTTAGGGAAAGGCAATGAAAGGAAATAGAGAAAGAAGAAATGGAGAAAGACGAAGAGAGAAAGGCAAGGATGGAATTATTGCTAACATCCGCCAATGCAACCATGGCTGACTGCTTCAGGCACAAGAGAAAATTCAGCAAGATGTACGTAAAAGGCAAAGACAAGCAGAAATGAGATTAGGTGATGAAAACAAACATGAAATTTCGGCAAGAAAAGGAAATGAAGGGCAAAGATAAATTGAAAAAATGGATGAATAATAATGGTGAATAAGCAAACGGAAATAATGGTAATGATAATAGTCTTTAGGATGATGACAGTGATAAAAATGATTGAAGGTATATATTATAATGTTGTGGATAAGGATGGTAATGACAATTGAAATAGAAGTAATAGTGAATTCAATAATGATAATGATAATGACATTGCTGTTGATGATAATGATATCAGGAGTATTAATATTGTAATGATTGAGTTAACATTGACCATAAAGCCTACAATAGGATGGAGAAATAGTAATAACATATTTTATGATTCAATAGATCCAATACCCTCTGCCAGCATTGCACTCATATCAAATCATTAAAAAAAAAAGATAAAATGAAAGAAAAAGAAAATGTATAATCAATCTCAGAAGAAAGAAAATTTCTTAAAAGAGATAAATGTCTTATACTGAGCCTGAGCTGAAATGCGTTTCTCAGTTATGTAACATCACTGCGCTTATGAGAGAGGAATGTTGCAATCAGTTAAATCTTTCAAAAAGAGATTTCAAAGTCGTAGAATTATCATGCAGGCAAAATATCCTGATGTGCGAGAGGTAAAAGGAGTTGCAAGATTTTATACACATTTCATGTAAGCATCAGACACACATACACACACTCACTAACACTCACATTCTCACTCTCACTCTCACTCTCACTCTCACTCTCACTCTCACTCTCACTCACCCACCTCACTCACTCACTCACTCACTCACACACACACACACACACACACACACACACACACACACACACACACACACACACACACACACACACACACACACACAACGTATACATGAAATAAAAGCGGAAGAAACTAAACTTACATGATTTAAGTCCCTATGTAAATTGCTTTACAAATTATATGAATTGGGGCAAAAATCGCTGTCATTTGGAAGAAGTGCATTCCATTTCGACATTCAAATTCTGTTTTCATGTCTCCATTGACACACACGTATGCATGCACACACATACACGCGCGCGCGCACACACACACACACACACACACACACACACACACACACACACACACACACACACACACACACACACACACACACAAACACACACACACCAAAAAAAAAATTAAAAATTAAATATATGGATAAATACTAAATACAATGCGATCGAGTGTATGCATCACACCAATACCTTGAAGGTGAAAGATATGTGAAATATTGTTATTTATCTACCTATTCATTTATTTTTTAGGACATGCTCTCACGCTGCTTATGTTAAAGCTGAAACCTACATGATCTCGTAAACTATGCTGTGACCTGACCCTGGCTGACCTACATTCCTCAGTGAAACAATTTTATTATATCTAGTGATGGATCTCGTCGATGTTTCTATCTAATGACGTTTACATATGAAGTGGAAATGTAACCTTTTTAAGTTATCTATATACGTTGGGTCATCTTGGAAATGTATCATTATTATCATTGTTTTGTTCTGCCTTACACTGAATAATGGATAATTATTTTAGTCACATTTCTGAATAATGAGAAATGTGATCATTTACCGTTATAGTTTGTGATCGATAGTATCTAGACCAGTGATTCCCAAAGTGTGTGCCGCCATTATCTCCTTGGTATGCCGCGGAAATGTAATTTTGCTAGGTTTCGAGAATTTCTCACATTGATCGGCGAGAATAAAACTATAGTCTAAGACTATATATATATATATATATATATATATATATATATATATATATATATATATATATATATATATATATATCAAAGAGCTGGTGTGCCGCCAAAATATTAGTTGTTTCTTAGTGTGCCGTCGTATTAAATAGTTTGAAAACCACTGATCTAGACGGATCTGTCAAAAATGTTGCAATCTGTACCATGACAAGACTTAACTCGACAGGATTACTGGCTGAGAACTTTATCAAAAGTAGAAAAAGGACGAACAATGCAATGAAAGGTTAAAACATTCCTGCGTTAAAGATGAATGCAGAAAAAGTACGGGAAATCGCCTTTCTTTTTCCTTTTTTATATTTGTTTTCCCATTTACGGAGCGACTAAGTGTGGGATGCTTAGCGTGTTAGGGGGTCGTGGGTACGTCTGTTTTTTTCACTAACCTTTAAAAAAAAATCACAAAGTTATTTTAAATATGAAATATAGATATTTCTTTAATTTACTCTTTGAAATCAAAATATACCATCGTCCAACCCAGATAATTTGTGCATTTTACTAACTAAAGCGAGATCCTCGTTGACTACCGCAACACATGCGAACCTTAACTAACCTCAACACCTCCGGGAAAAGATTACAGTGACACACAGATTGACGCACAACTCATTCTCTTGACACCTGGCGATCGTTTGCTATGTTAGATGGCAATCATTAAAGGTTTATCTCGCTGTAGTTAATGAATGGGACATCCTCACGCTATTATCTGGGGGGAGGGGGAGGGGGAGGAAGGAGGGGACAGGACATAGTGTCGAGTGGAGGTTTTTATGCTCTGGGGTCAGCATGCAAGGACGTTCATTTGTATATTGTCGAGGGTAATGCTAATATAAATGCTGCGAGCAGCGTAATATTATGAAGAGTATAGATGATTTCATAATGGTAATGATTTCGAATATAATGTTACTGACTAGCAGGAGAGCAATAGAAATAAAACGGGTGTAATAATTAGGTTGATACAGTCTTGGCGTAACGACATTCGCTTTCGCAATAAAGATTATTTAGTAATGATATTGATTACCGTAATGTGCAGATGATGTAGCAGTGATAATAATGAAGGTGGCAGTGAGACGTTATGAAAATCATCGGAAGGATTATCATGACTTGCACAGATTATTGTGAATTTGAATTACGTTATGGCCCGGTGGGGATAAGCAGTTATTACTTCACGTCACCGAAAGGCAAAACTTTATATAACAGGGAAGGAGAGAGAGAGAGAGAGAGAGTGAGAGTGAGAGTAAGAGTGAGAGTAAGAGAGAGAGAGAGAGAGAGAGAGAGAGAGAGAGAGAGAGAGAGAGAGAGAGAGAGAGAGAGAGAGAGAGAGTGAGAGAGAGAGAGAGAGAGAGAGTGAGAGAGAGTGAGAGTGAGAGTGAGAGAGAGAGAGAGAGAGAGAGAGAGAGAGAGAGAGAGAGAGAGAGAGAGAGAGAGAGAGAGAGAGAGAGAGACTTGTATACACATAAAAACGGAGAGACACAAAGAAAAATGACAAAAGAGAGAGAGATAGAAGAAGACAAAGACCAAAGAAAGGAGACGGACAGAAATAGAAGATGGAATGAAAAAGACACAGAGTAAAATAGAGAGAAAGAGAAGAGAGAAAACGCGAAGAACCTTCGAAGTAATGTGTTTGTCCATCGACCAAA
>NW_028234444.1:13194494-13201994 GCF_977035675.1 Penaeus japonicus | reverse complement strand
CACACACACACACACACACACACACACACACACACACACACACACACACACACACACACACACACACACACACACACACACACACACACACTCCTACTCACACTCTCACGCACTCTCTCCATTATCGTCCAACTTGGGCCATTGTGCTAACTCTCCTAATTACTCATATATTCGCGGGACTTTGTTATATTCCAGAAGCGTACGTTTCGAAGAAGAGGAGCCATTTGTACCGCCAAAGAGGATCTGTTGTAGAGTTCCCAGCGCGGGGATGAGTTGCGCCCTTGTGTGCGTGTGTGTGTGTGTGTGTGCCTGCGTGTCATTTGGTTGTTTGCGTGTATGTATAGCTGTGTATCTGTTTGTATAAATTGGTGAATAAGGTTTATATGCATACATACATACAAACATACACACATAAATACATACATACACACACACACACACACAAACACACACACACACACACACACACAAACATATGTATGTATGTATATATCTATGTGTACGTATAATCCGTAGTGATTTAAGATAAATCGGCCTGCCAAATGCATTCGTCTTCATCTGGCTTTATTACTACTATATAAGATAGGCAGTGAAGATTAAACCTACTTTCGTCCTTAATACGTATCATTTTTTTTTTCTTTTTTTCTTTTTTTCTTTTTTTCTTTCAAGTAGGTACCATTCTCCTCACCGAGCCCCGTCCCCCATACATCTGGGCCTGGGATCGGTACTTGAGCAGTCTCCCTTGACTACAAAATAATGCGTAACACGTTTGCATTTTTTATTGCATGATCACCCTCCGCACATGAATGGCTACCGGTCAGGTTGCAAGGGAATGAACCAGCGCTCTGACGATCTTTTTTATTTATAGTAAATTACTTGAGTTGACCTGTTCAGTTTTTTTTTTCTATTTACTCAGTCTCAATCTTTATTTGAGATTCATTTTATATCCCAATTGATGCGATTCCGAATCCCGATTTCTGCTTCCGAGCAATAACTCAAAGAAAAGAAGAAATAAAGGAGCAAAAAAGTCGAGCCACAGCTCAAAAAAGGGGAAATAAAAAGACTATTCAGTATAACAATTCCCCCAGCATAAGGAACTATTACACTGTTAGCCATTATGCATTCCAAGTCCAACGCACTTCGCCCAAAGGAGTTTTTGAATAAGCAATGAACCCTTGTAGGCAACACCGTACGGCGAACTCACTTATCGGTTGCCATCTCGTGAATTACGGACATAAATTCGCTCACTCGTATATATATACTATGCTATACTTGCATATGACGATACCGCAAATTCGCCGATTTTTGCATGCGTGAGTTTTCCTTTTTTACCCAGGATTTATGCGCAGAGAATTTTTGGATTTCTGTTAACAGAGGTAGGGGATGAAGTGGTAACACTGTTTAGAAATGTGATAGTATTATTTTTATTGTATATGTTTATTTTTTTTCTTCGGAAATATTGGTATTCGATAAAAAAGGTAAGCGTATTAAGTACATAATGGCACTGTATACATAATGTTTATTGCAATGAAACAACAGAAGAGCTTACTGCTAGAACAATGAGGTAGAAACGAATAAACGAACACGTGGTCTTTTTCAACAACTTTGTTAATGGTAGTTAGCATTAATTATTCACATCACTACAGGAACAGAAACAGCGGATTGGCACGTAAATTCAATATGTGTCAAGATTTGAATTTATAATGACGTTTTTTTTTTTCATTTTATACTATTGCAAGCTTGTAGAAATATATATTTTTATTCATTACTTATGGAGAAGAATTGAACAGAGTCGATGCATTCAGCACGGAGTCAGTGGTGGGTCACGACTTTCTATTTCTTCTTTCCCTTTTCTCTTTTTCTCCCTCACCCCTTTCATTCTCATATACTTGTTTTTTTTATTCATTTTACTCTCTTTTTCTCCCTTCTACCAACTTTCACACATACACTCACTCCCCCCCCCCTCTCTCTCTCTCTCTCTCTCTCTCTCTCTCTCTCTCTCTCTCTCTCTCTCTCTCTATCTATCTATCTATCTATCTATCTATCTATCTATCTCTCTCTCTCTCTGTCCCTCTTCCTCTCTCTCTCTCTCTCTCTCTCTCTCTCTCTCTCTCTCTCTCTCTCTCTCTCTCTCTCTCTCTCTCTCTCTCTCTCTCTCTCTCTCTCTCTTTCTCTCTCTCTCTTCCTGTCACTGTTATTTTCTCTTTGTCTACGAGCTCTCTCTCTCTCTCCCTCTTCCTGTCACTGTTATTTTCTCTTTGTCTACGAGCTCTCTCTCTCTCTCTCTCTCTCTCTCTCTCTCTCTCTCTCTCTCTCTCTCTCTCTCTCTCTCTCTCTCTCTCTCTCTCTCTCTCTTCCTGTCACTGTTATTCTTTCTGTGTCTACTGGATCTCTCTCTGTCACTCCTTTATTTCCGTCCCTCTTCTTTTCACTCTCTCTCTCCCTCTCTCTTTTTCTATCCCTCTCCCTCTCCCTCTACCTTTACCTTCCCCAGTACTTCTCCGTCTCCCTCCCCCTGTCCTTCCCACCCCCTCCCCTTACCTCTTCCCCTCCTCTCCATCCTCCCCACCCCATCTCACCCCTCTCACCTCCACTCCCTCCTGCTCTTCAGATCCATTATAAACTCTAGCCATCCATTCACGCAATCAAGGCTTATTTCAGGACTTTGAGTAGGCTATCTCAGCATGCAATCATTCTCAGAGAGGGATAGACACACATGGTTGGCGGTGGGGGAGGGAGGAAAGAAGGAAGAAAGAAAGAAGGGGGGAGGGAGGAAAGAAGGAAGAAAGAAAGAAGGGGGAAGGGAGGAAAGAAGGAAGGAAGAAGGGTGAAAGGAGGAAAGAAGGAAGGACAGAAGGAAGGCAGAAGGGGGAAGGGAGGAAAGAAGGAGGGGGTTGGTATGGAGGGTAGAGATGGAGTAGAGAGAGAAGTAGGGAATAAAAGGAGGAAAATATATTAGGATGGAGGGAGTTAGGTGAAGGCAGGAAGGGAGCGAAAAATGAACGCGGAGAAGATAGAAGGGAGAGAACAAGCAAAATCATGAAAGGGAAGAGGAGTGGAAGGGAAAGAGGAAAACGCTGAAGAAGAGAAGGAGAGAGGGAGAATGAAGGATTGAGAGGAGAAATTTGGAGAGAAAGGCGAAGGAAAAAAAGAAAAAGAGGAGGATGGATGGGGGAGGGGAGGAGGATTCGAAACTATTATTTTCACTATTCGACACTATTATTTTCTTAAAGTTAGAGTGGGAGATTGGAAGGGAAGGTTTAATACACACGAGGGGGTATAACTTAAAAAAAGATTGAAGACGATAATTTTTAAGGGAGAGATACTGAAGAAGAGTTGATGAAGGTGAATTTAGAGAAATAGTTTAGATCATTTCTAAAACAACAGAAAGGGTTAAGTTTCTTTGTAGAGAGAGTATACACATTTAATTGAATTTTCTCTAGCACTTATTTTAACTACAAATATTATCACAATGATGATGATAATGATAAGGATGATAATGCTGGTAATAGTAACAATAATGACGATAATAACAGTAATTATAATAATGGTGATGATGATGATAGTGATAACAACAATAGCAATGCTAATAAAAAAACAAAAAAACAATGACTAAGCAGGAGAGATAACAAAGCTTACGAAGAATGCCAACAAGCCCAACAAGAACACAAAATAACGAAATCCTGTTTTTGAATACCTAATGGCCGGAAATGAAAGCAATGAAGATGGTCTTGCGGTCGTTTTGAAATTCCTTTTGTCAGCAAAGGGAAGTCGGTCTCGGATTGCAGCGCTGTCCTGCAATGACGAATTTGATTGACAACTTTTACGTAAACATTGTCTGCCACTGAGAGGGGTGTGTGGTGTTATCGGTGCCATCTATTGGTGAGTGAGATAAGTAAAATGATTTCAGGTGTGGCTGATTTAGTTTTGCAGATTATATATTTTTTCGAAGTTTTTTGAGAGCTCAGCTTTATCTGTTTTCTTTCGTATTTTTAGATACGTGTAAGATCGTTATTTTCCATTAATCTCTCTCTATCTGTATCTCTCTATCTTTCTCTCTTTCTCTCTCTCTCTCTCTCTCTCTCTCTCTCTCTCTCTCTCTCTCTCTCTCTCTCTCTCTCTCTCTCTCTCTCTCTCTCTCTCTCTCTCTCTCTCTCTCCTCCCCCTCTCATATATACACATACATACATACATTCCTGCGTTCTTCAATTTATCGCATTGAATTTTTAAAATCTCTCTCTTCCCCACGATTTGATAACCATATTGTAAGTCAATGTAAATTAACAATTGATTTTAAATTCAACGCTGGAATGTATGTATGTGTGTGTGTATATATTTACATATGAGAGAGATAAAAGGAAATAGAAAGAAAGAAAGAAAGAAAAGATAGAAAAAGACAGTGATAATTAATAGATGAGTAAATGAGCAATTCTCGGTACAAGATAATGCATGTTCCAGAATATTCAACACCAATAACCAACACAATAGTAATTAATTCAGTGGGAATTAAACAGGGTTTTGTACCCTTGTCAGCTGAGACTCTTTCAGGTGTTTGTTTTTTCTTGGTATTAAACCAGAACACCGTGGTTTGCTCCCGGTCGAATTTCCAGTCAATTTGGATATTGTTTATTGTAAACACAAGAAGAAGAGGATGGATGGGTCTATGTGTTGTAAATTTCTCAAACATTATCTACATCAGTATTTATCTATCTATATCTATCTATATAACTATCTCTCTCACTCAGATCTCTCTCTCTCTCTCTCTCTCTCTCTCTCTCTCTCTCTCTCTCTCTCTCAAACTACCTCCTTACCTCCCTTCCTTCTTTTCTGCCTCCCTCTCTAACCATTTCTTATATTCGTCCTTCCCTCTCCAAACATCGCTCACTCTCCCTCCCTCCCTTACTTCCCCTTCCCTTTCCCCCATCTCTCTCTCTCCCTCCCTCTCTCCGTTCCTTCCCCCTCCCTCCCCCCCATCTCTTTTTCTCCTTCCCTCCCTTTCTAACTATCCCTCCCTCCTTCCCCTCTTCCCTCTCTCTCTCTCCCTCCCTCCCTCTCTCTCTCCCTCCCTCCCTCCCTCCCTCCCTCTCTCTCTCTTTTAACCGTGCCTTCGCAATATAGCACGGGAGAGCGTTGAGTCGCGGCCGAGTCGTGTAGCCTGCCATAAATAACAGAGATATTGCGACGACAGCCCCATTACCACCGCACTCTACCGACATGCCACGGCCAATACACCACACCAGCCGGAGAAAACGGGTGCGGATTGAGTGGTAGGTCCTTGTGGTTTTGGTGTGGGGAAGAATGAGAAAGGGGGGGGAGGGGGGAGGGGGGGGGAGTGGTTGCGGTGGAATTGGGTGGGGGTGGGGGACGGGATGGTAGAGGCGGTTTGGGAGGAAGGGGTGGTAGGGTTGGTAAGGTGGGAGAGGTGTGTGTGAGGGGAGAATGAGGGGAAGAGGTGATAACGGAGGGTAGAGAGGAGGTGGTTGTTGGGGGAATGAGGGAGAGAAAGTGGTAGGATTGGGGGAATTTGAGGATGAGTACGGTGGAGTAGGGAGAGGACGAAGGAGTAGTTGGGGTATATAAGGGTAGGGAGAGGGGTTGAGGGGAAAGGGATAGTAGGGAGAAAGGAGGGAGAGGGGAAAGGAATAGATGTAGCGGGGGGAAGGAAGGTGAAGGAAGAGGGGATAGCCTGTGATCGTGTGACCATTCCATTTGCATATTCCCACGTGCGCGATGTGAGAGGGAGAGGAGAGAGATGAAAAAATATGTATACTCCTTGTCTATTCCTTCCCCTCTTCTTCCTATCCATTTCCTTCTTTTTATTCTGAGAGAGATAGAGAGAAAGAGTTCAGTATTGCATACTGCGATCCATGATAGCTGCGTCTAAGGAATTTATTGATATTTTATCTCTCTTTGCTAACGTATAAAAAATGTACGAGGAAAGAAAAAATGTAAAAGGGGAGAAGAGAGGGAGAAAGAAAGTAGAAAAGGGGAAAGGAATATCAAGAGATAAGGAAGAAGGAAATAGAACAGAATAGAAGAAAAGAAGAATTCCAGATACCGAAAGTGAAACGAGATAAGGAAGAAGGGGTAATTGACAAAGATAAAGAACAGGGGAGAAAAATTGTGTGTCGGAGAGAGAGAGAAGAGAAAAGGTGGAAGGTGAAGAGAAGGGATGGTACTAATTGAAGTGAGGGGATAGAGAGAAGGATTAAAAGAAAAGAAAAAGAAAATTCCATATCGGTGAACAAAAAAAAAATTTTTTTTTTCCTTTTTTAGAGGGAGGGGGGGGGGTATTAACACATAAAACGCCACTTTACATACCTCAAGTCCAAGAAGGTCCCCCCGCCCCCTAACCCCCATTAGCATAGTAAGTCGGATGTTATTTTTGCCATGTTCGAGACCCCGTGTGTTTGAGGGGTCCCCGTGGATGTTGAAATATTGAGACGAGCTCTTAATGTTGACGCTAATGAAGACGGATCGGGTCTAATTTCACCAGATGTTGATGTTCTATATTTCCTCGGATTTCAGTTATACCTCGAAGGATAGCTTGCGATTTCAATGTGAGATTGGGTGTGGATTTCTCTTGTTGCTTCCGTTAAGAAATGCGTGCACATCACTCTCACTTTCTCTGTTCAACCGTCTGTCTGTCTCACTTACTCTCTATCACATCTGTCTTTCATGCTTTCTCTCTTTCATTCTCTCTCTCTCTCTCTCTCTCTCCCTCTCTCTCTCTCTCTCCCCCCCCCTCCCTCTCTCTCTCTCTCTCTCTCTCTCTCTCTCTCTCTCTCTCTCCCCCCCCCCCCCTCTCTCTCTCTCTCTCTCTCTCTCTCTCTCTCTCTCTCTCTCTCTCTCGCTCGCTCGCTCGCTCTCTCTGTCTCTCTTTCTCTCCTTCCGTCCTTCCTTTCTATTATTCTCGTTAATTATCTCACTTTCTTCCTCCCTCCCTCCTTGTATTCATTCCTCCCGCCTCCTCTCCCCCCCCCCCCCTCTTTCCCTTCCTTTCCTTGTCCCTCTCTTTCCCTCTTTTCCTCCCTCGCTCCATCCCTCTTTCCCTCCCTCGCTCTCGCTCTCCGTCTCTCCATCGCGTCTTCATCGTCGCCCCGTTGCCGCTGATCCCTTCTGTACGATTCTCGATACGGATTAGCAAGGATCATCTTCTTATTCTGCTTGGCCGGTCGGAGGACGAATTGGGGAGGAAGGAGGGGGAGGGGAGAGAGGGTAGGAGGGAGGGGGTGTGGAAGGAGGGAGAAGAAGGAGAGAGAGAGAGAGGAAGACAGAGTGGGAGAAGAAGGAGAGAGAGAGAGAGGAAGACAGAGTAGGAGAAGAAGGAAAGAAAGAGAGAGGGAGGGGGGAGGGGGAATAATTATGAATGCAATTTATTGTGTAAGGCATAAATCATTTCATCACCTGACTACTTTAAAGCACGAGTTGACAGAAGCGTAAAGCAATTTCATTAATTATCACTTTCATTTCCTATCACTAGTCGTATTAAATTTCACA
>NW_028234444.1:13176994-13181994 GCF_977035675.1 Penaeus japonicus | reverse complement strand
GAGGAAAAGAGGGAATATTTCATCGTAAACAATCTTTCTCTCCTTTCTCTTCCTCTTTCTGTATCCTCCTTACCTCCTCCCTCTCCCTCTTCTTTCTTCCAGTTTGTTTCCATTTCCCCTTCTTCCCCCTCCCGGTACTTCTTCCCACAATCCCCTCCTTCCGTTTCCTTCCCCAATCCTCCCTCCCTTTCCCCTCCCCAATTTCCCTTCCCTTCTAATCCCGTCCCCATTCCCTATCCCTTTCCCCCATCTTCCCCTCCCACTTCCCCCATCCCTACCCCCACCTTCGCGACCTCCCACCCCCCACCCCACCCCCACCCTCCCTCATTCCCAAAACTCCGATGGAAGCTCCTCATATTTCACAAGGAGACTCCAGGGTGTGTTGGAGAGCTTGAAGGAGAAATCCCAACCCCTTTCGAACCATTGTGTTAAGGGCCGGTGCGTGTGGGGGAAGTTGGGGGAAGGGGAAGGGAAGGAAGAGAGGGTGGTCAAGGAGGAGGAGGGAGAGGGTGGTTGAGGAAGGGAAGGTTAACAGGAGGGAGGGAGGGCTAGTGGAAAGGTGAAGAAGGAGTAGAAAGTGGAGTGGTTTAGGGAGAGGAGGTGGTGGAGGAGTAGGTGGTGGTGATTGTGGAAAATGTGGAAGTGAGGGAGAAGGTTTGGAGTAGGATGAGAAGGAGAATAGGATGAAGGTAGGAGAAGGGCAAGAGGAGGTGATGACGGCATAAGAGGATGTGGAAATAGAAGGGTGCAAATAGCACTAGTGGAGGATGAGATGGAGGGGGGTTGCAGTGATGTTGGAAGTGGTGATAGTTTTTGTTGAAGAGAGGGAATGGAGGTGAAGATGAAAAAAGAGAACGAAAAATGTCTAATTAAAAAAAATGAATTTATTCATATATTTATAATTCGAAAAAAAAAATATATATATATTTATAATCGGAAAATACCAAAAATAAAGATAAAAACGTATAAAAAACGAAAAGAGAAATTATATTTTTAAAAGACTATTAAAAAAAACACAAAAAAAAAACGATGACCTGAAACCATCTCCGTGAGAACAAGTCACCGTCAGCAGATGGGGGAATCTTCGAAGCAGTCTGCTTAATAATTCATCAGCCTGGTATTGAATATTGCACGCGTGTGGGTCACAGAGCAGCATGTATTGGCTACACAGTCATGCCCCGAAGCCCCACGTGGAAATGCCTTGGGCGAAGTAGATGAGGTATTGTTGCAGCCTGTAGATTTTAGAAACGTTCTAGATGGTTAGAAAACGGAATAGATCGTTTGAAATGAAATGGAATGAAATGAGAAGCGCCTCAGGAATATATCTAAGTTTGAGGCGAAGAAGTGTTTGTTTGTTTTTCTCGTAGAGTGTAGAGTCAATTTAGGCAAAGTACGAGGAATTGCCCAAGTAGAGTTAGCAGATATGGCTTTGCAGTAGATTGCAGTAGAGTTCTAGATGAAATGGAATACACGATGAGATGAATTGAGATGAAATGAGATGATGAGATGTAGGTAAGGCACTTCAAAGACGATAGGGATTTTTTCCCGGAATTATTTAGTGGAAAAGGACGGGGGTGAGTGAGTGTGATAAACATCAAACATCTACGATCAATTAGGAAGAGTGGGTGTTTATTAGTTTCCACCAAAGATAATAATCAAAATGACAATAATATGATAATAATGATAATAGTGATCATAAATGATGATATTAATGATAATAATAGTGATGATGATACTAATGATGATTTATGATAATAATGATAATGATAGTAATGATAATAACGATGATGGTGATAACGATAATTATAATGAGCAAATAATTACAGAAAAAAAAATTATACACATTAAAAATTAATAGACAGTCAGATAAAAACATATTTATAAAACATATAAATTCATTGATATTTAGATGATGAATAAAAGCAAAAGTAGTAAGATTATGATGATATTGATAATGATAATCACAATTATGAAGTAATGATAGTAATAATTAATATAATCATCAACATCATTATTATCATTAATGTTGTTATTTTCATAAACATTTTCTTATCAATGTTTTGATAAGCTGTTATAAAATCGAAGACATTACAAGGAAGGAAGGTTGATATCGAAAGGAAGGCAGTGAATATTAAAATCGATTAAAACGAAAAGCTAGTAAGACTTGTTGGTATCATTGTTATTGCTTTTATCATTATTATTATTATTATTATTATTATTATCAGTGTTATTGTTACCATTAATACTAGTATCACTATTATTATTATCGTTATTGTTATCAGTTTCGGCTATTCGAGTGTTACATTAAGTCCCAAATCAAGACCAACTTTCTCTCGAAAAAATAACATAAGCTTAGCATACCGCCACTACGCTACCTTTCCTAAAACACTACCTGATCGTTTGCTTTTCTCTTTTTATTCCATTTTATTTCCTTTTTTCCCCCATTCCTTTCCAAACGAAAAACAAAACAAAAAACAAACTCAAAGCAAGCCGGGGACCCGAATGGGCTTGATATACAAAGATTATTACAGTAACTGCACTTCATATCCATGGACGGCAATTACAGTATGGCCATCGCATTCTCATGAAACTCCACTCAGGGCATTATACTTTCAAAAATATCCCTGGGGCTGCATTCTGATGCGTCCGCCCCGGGCTGGTCGTGTGCGTACCCCGGGTCAGGCGGCGACGGGGTGTGAGAGGGAATGGGTGCCACTGGGAGATCTTGTATGAAAGGCCGATTTACTTTTGGGGTGAGGTTTCGCTGTCACTCTCTCTCTCTTTCTCTCTTTATTTTTTTTTCTCTCTTTATTTTTTTTTCTCTCTCTAACTCTCTCTCTTTCTCTCTCTCTCTCTCTTTCTCTCCCTCTCCCTCTCCCTCTCCCTCTCCCTCTTCTTGTGTCACTTACCTGTCCCTTAGATTGGTTATATGGTAGATTTTTTTTTTATCTTGTTCTTCTTAAAGTGATTTCTTTTTTTTAAGTTCCGGGAGTTGAAAGAGTCAGGTTCTACAAATAGCGGAAGGAGAGTCCCTTTCAGTCGTTGGAAAATGGTGCTTGCATGACGTCCAGTTTTGTGCTATCCTTATCCTTTCTTCTCTTCCTTTTATTGCTTCATCTCCCCTTCTTTGCCCCCCTTGTAACCTTTTTATATTCTCCTGCTTTCCCTTCCTTTTTCCTTCCTCTTCCACTCCTGTCCCCTCATAAATCCTAGATGCCCTTCTTTCCCTCCTCTCTCTTCCTTTCCTTCCTCTTGCCTTCCTTCCATATCCCTCCCCTCCCCTCCCCTCTCTTTCCGTCCCTCCCCCTCCTCCCTTCTCTCTTCGACACTTGTCCCCTTCTCCATCCTCTTGTCCTTCCCTCCTCTATGTCTTTCCCTGCCCCACTCCATTCCCTCCCCTCCCCTCCTCCCTGCCCTCTTCCCCCCTGGACGCCTGGTTCCGGCCGGTTGCCCCCGACGTATGCAGTAAGTGCAGAAAATGAGCGCTTAATGCTTGGATGCGCCGCGTTATTATAATCAGGGGCCGAGGTCGAGCGAGACGCCGGGAGAGCCAACTGAGGCTGCTGGTCTCGGAGGTTCGATTGTACTGTGCTCGTTTTGTGCTTGTGGCTGTCCCATGCTTGTGCTATGTTTGTGTTGTGCTTGTTCTTGGCTTATGCTTGTGCTATACTTTCCTTATGCTTGTGTTCTGTACACCTTGCGCTTGATCTTTGCTTGTGCCTGCATGTTGGTATAGATTCCTGTTTCTTGGATGGGAGTGATTTTTTTTTTCTTTTTTTTACATCGGGTCTCGCTGTCTCTGCTTGCTTATGTCTGTCCCTTTAGTCTCGAACTTAGTCGTGCCACTCTTGCTTTCGTCTTCTTTCTTTTTTCACTTCTCCCTCTCCCTCTCTTTCTCCCTCCCCCCTTATCCCGTGTCTCTCATGGGAGGGATGGTACTCAGATGAAATGCTACGACCGAGCCAGACGAACAACAAAGCATATTTCAAATTACAGCGTTACACTTCGTAATAGCCGCGCTAATTCGGAAAGTGTATTGCATTTGCTGTTGCTCGCCGCTAATGAGTGAGTGCATGTGGAGTCCCTTTGCAATAGCGGGGATGATTGTTGACTGGCAGTACTCGGGGTTGCCATGCGCGCACAGGCATGACTTTGCAAGTGAACTGTTCGGGGGCGAGCCGTGCTGACTGACCTGTCTGTCGTCTTGATCGCACCTGTCACTCGCTTGCAAATGCAGGTGTGACTGGGTGCTTAGTTTGTGTGAGCGTTTTGTTTGTGCTTGTCAGTTTGTTGGAGCATGTGTGTGTATGTGTGTGCGTGTGTGTGTGTGTTTGTGCGTGTGTGTTTGTGTGTGTATGTGTGTGTTTGTGTGTGTTCATTTGTTTTTATATATAGGTGTATGTATTTTTGTTTGTATTTATGTGTATTTGTGTGCTTGTATTTATGTGTATCTGTGTTTGTATTTGTGTGCTTGTATTTATGTGTATCTGTCCTTGTATTTATGTGTAATTGTGTGTTTGTGTGTATGTGTGTGTGTGTGTGTGTGTGTGTGTGTGTGTGTGTGTGTGTGCATGTGCTTGTCTTGTGTAGGTGTGCAAGTGCTTGCACGTTTGGGAGGAGCGCTTGTATATTTTATCTGTCTGCCCATATCTATACAGAAGTGCATGCTTACGAGCAAGACTTTATGCTTCCACAGATCGATTTTATTTGTGTGTCCTTTTGCCTGCATGCATGAAATATTCATCGAGGTGGTTCTGTCGTAAAGTCACCGGTTGAAGGGTGTGGCAAAGTTGGGGGGAGGAAGAGGTGGAGGGTGGATGAAGAGGGAGAATACATGTGGGGTTGGTTTAGGGAGAGGGGAGGAATACAAAAATGGTGAGGGGGTGAAGAGGAGGGGGGGGAGAGAAAATACAAAACGGGGAGATTCCAAAGTTGGAAAAAGGGGTGAAGAGGAATGGGGAAGAGGGAAGGGTACTGTAAAAGGGGGAAGTACACAACGG
>NW_028234444.1:13166994-13171994 GCF_977035675.1 Penaeus japonicus | reverse complement strand
TTACCACAAAAAAGAAAATGAGATTGAGTGAAGGAAAGAGAGAGAGAGAGAGAGAGAGAGAGAGAGAGAGAGAGAGAGAGAGAGAGAGAGAGAGAGAGAGAGAGAGAGAGAGAGAGAGAGAGAGAGAGAGAGAGAGAGAGAGAGAGAGAGAGAGAGAGGCAGGCAGAGAGAGAGGCAAAGTGCAAGGGAAAAATGGGTGCGCCTGGCCGGCCATTCTTGCTGTAAAGGACTAGCTAGTGCAGGACAACGCCGCGTCCAAACGGCCAATTTTCCTGTTTGAAGCCGCTGGTTGATGACTGACATTAACTCACTCCCGGTAGCAGGGTCGCCAGGCTCAGGCAGACAATGGGACGTGACGAAAACCTTTGAATGTTGATATTTTTCCGTCTTTTTTTTTTCTTCTTCAAAATACAGGCTGTTTCTCGGGGGTTGGGGAGCGTAGGGGTGTAACTTTAATGGGCAGGGGCGGGGTTGATATAGTAAATGCACGTGTATTCGGTTTGTGCGGGTAAAAGGCATTAGGTATTCGGTGACGACGCAGGAAGTCGTACATATAAAGGGAGATTGTCTGGTGCGTCGGGGGAATTTTTGTTCGTCACGCTGAACAGAGGTAAGCTCTGTCCCAACAACTCATTCGGGCATAGAGCATTACAACGAATGTTCTTCTGTTCCGCTGGTTCTGCCCTTTACGTCTATGACCTAGTTTTCCCCTTACCTATTACCCTCTTCCTCCTCTCCCCTTAGCCTCCCCCTCTTCCTCCGTCTCCCTCTTCCCTCTCCTCTTTTTTGCTGTCCTCTCTCTTTCCTACCCTCACACCTCTCCTGTCACTCTTACCTCTATATCCTCCCATCCTCTTCTTTTCTCTCCCCCCACACTCCCCTTTCTTTTCTTCTCTCTCACTTCCCTCTCCCCTTGCCCCATACCCACTCTTTCCCCCTTGCCCCCACTCACCATCCCCCTTCTCCGCCTTCTCCATCTCCATCCTTTCCCCCCTATTCCCACTCCCTACTTCCCTTCCCCCTCTCCTCCAAACCCTCTTTAGCCCTTTGCCCTCCCCTCTCCCCCGAGTCTCTCCTCCCCACAACATCATTCCTCTCCCTCTCCCTGTTTCTTCCTTATTCTTCATACAATACCTCTTCCACCCTTTTCTCCATTCCCCTTCTCCCCTTCCCTTTTCTTTATTCCACTTATCACTCACCCTTTACCCTCTTCCTCTTCCTTCTATCCCTTTTTCTAATCCCGTTCCCCCATCTTCCCTTTCTTTCTCCTCTTCCCCACATCGTCATCCTCATCTGTCTTCTCTTACCACTTCCCTTTCCCCATCTTCTCCTTCTCTTTCCTCTCCCCACTCCTCATCTTCCCCTCACTCCCCTTTTACCTCTCCACTCCTCATCCCCCTTCCTCTTCCCCACTATTTCCTCTCCCCACTCACCATCCCCATCTTCCTCCCTTCTCTTCCACTCCCCAGTCCCCTTCACCCTTCTCCCCTCCCCTTCTTACCTCTCTACTTCCTCCATCTTCCTCCCCTCCTTTTTCCTCTACACACTCCCCTCTCTTTCACTCTTCTCTTCTCTTCCCTTTCCCCCTCCTACTTCCCCTCCCCATTCCCCTTAACCCTTACCCTTCACTCCTCTACCTTCTCCACCTTCCTCTAACCCTTACCCTTCTCCTCCCCCCTCCCCTTCTCCCTCCACCTTCTCCTCCTCCCCCTCCCCCTCCCCCTCCCCTTCCCCCTCCCTTTTCTCCTCCTCCCCCTCCCCCACCCAACGCAAACAAAGGATGTCATCTCCCGGCGTTAACATCCCGAGTCATCCCGGCGAGGCAGCGCAGCATCAGCCGATAACACACGTACAAATCTAATTACAGCGTCGCTCTCATTAATATTCACGTCTGGCCTGAACGAGCTCGGTCCCTGTCACTCTCGCCCGCGCAGTCTTCGTCATAGTCGTCATTATGGATGTCATCGTCCTCGTGTTATAACATCGTTGTTCTCATGTTCGTCCTTCATGTTGTTTTTCTTCGTGTTCATGTTTGTTATTTTCTTCGTTTTCTTAACCATGTTTACTATCGTAGTCATCATGTGCGTTTTCGTAATCTTCGTCGTCGTAGTCATCATGATGATTTTTCGTCATCCTTTCCTTCCTCCTTTTTCATCTATTTTTCTTTCATTATATTTTTCATCGTCACCAAATTTTCCATTAGCATTATTATCGTCATCATATCGAGCACCACATTTATCATGAAATCCGTCATTATCATATTCATCATCACTATGGACTTTACTATACTTCCGTTGCCCCCCCCCCCCCCATCGATCTTTTGAACTCGGTGCGAAAATGACACGTAGGTCGATGAATCAGTGATAAGGGCGATTAATTTCATCGTCGTCGTATTCATTCATCACCCTATTCATTCGTTCATTCATACGCTTACTCATTCATTTATTTGTTCCTGAGTTAATTCATTCAACCGCTCATATATGCATTCGTTCTTTCATTCATTTGTTCATTCATTTGTTCATTTGTTCATTCATTCGCTCATTCACCTTCCCTTTCATTCGTTCATCGTACCGTACGTGGTTTGATTTGGTCCTTGCATTGGAGTAATATGTTTAATCATGGTTTAATTCGTCGGTACTGTGTGATCATCCGCTTTATCCTGGGGTGAGGGGGAGGGGAGGGGGGATGTCGGGTACATATGATGTTCTCTCTCTCTTTTTCTTCTCTTCTTTCAATTTTAATCTTTTTGTCTCTCTCTTTCTCTCTCTATCTCTCTCTCTCTCTCTCTCTCTCTCTCTCTCTCTCTCTCTCTCTCTCTCTCTCTCTCTCTCTCTCTCTCTCTCTCTCTCTCTCTCTCTCTCCTCCCTCCCTCTCTCCCTCTCTCCCTCTCTCCCTCCCTCCCTCTCCTCCCGCTCTCCCTCTCTCCCTCCCTCCATCCCTCCTTCCCTCCCTCTCTCCCTCTCTCCCTCTCTCTCTCTCTCTCCATTTTTTCCAAGACAAATGTTCAATAACATTTCGTTTCCTTTAGAACTTACAGATCCTTATACATTTCTGACAGATCTATGAACTCCATTTAAACTGAATTATCCTCATCTTTTATTCCTGTAATTTTTTGATGTATGCAAGTGATGCTGAGATGAATCGCATTATCGCATTGCATTTTAATGTTAAGTCTGGAGTGATCCTGTTATCATGTGTTTTGCTCGTGTTATAATATACAGCTAATCTGTAAATCCATTTTGACAAGGGTTTTGTTTGCATCTTCTCCGGTGATGCATGCTTGTGATTTTCTGTACATTGATTAGTGGGTGTTCTTTCTCTCTCTCTCTCTTCGTCTCTCTTATTTCCGTTAGTCTCTATCCATCTCTCTATCTATCTATCTCTATCTCTCTCACTCTCCTTCTCCCTTTCTCTCATCTCTTCTCTAATCGCTACTCCATTCTCGTAATCAGGGTTCAAAAAATATAAATCCCTTGATATGATTACGGCCGTCTCACTCCAAGCAAGGATTAGGCCGGTATCGAGTAGCGGCTCAGAGCTCTTTTTCGGAGCGTAATTAGTACCAGGGCGGAAGTCAGACACTCACCAAGAGCGATACGTGTAATCAGGCAATCTGTTATCATTGTGGCATGTGGGATCTCATCAGGGTAACAAGATCACGGTGTTATTGGCGGGGGATGCGAAAAGCTCACTTTTTTTTTTTTCGTTGGAGCATTGTAAACTCATTCAGTGTGGTGTACAGTGGAAGATCACATTAGATACTCTGTTGTCATGGTGACGCGTTGATTTCAGCGGGATAATAAGATCACGTTATTCAATGCGTTATTTGCTTGTAAGTTTTCCCGGTACATGGATGTAGGTAGCATTGCACTGTTATTACTCTGACGTATTTGTCTCATTAGGGTAAGATGATCAAGCTGTAATTAGTGTGTACTACGGGAAAATCGCAGGAGATTTTATCGATGGGACGATCGTATTAGACACAGATAGCATTTTTATATATAATACTACCCAAGGTAATTAGAAGTTAGTTCCTACCTACCTTGGTACTACCCAATACTGGATCATATCACGTAATCTCCTTGAAGATACTTTGATTTTACTGTACAAAATAAAGATGCAAAGAAAGTATGAAGGAAAATGAAGAGAAAGGAACGCGAGAAATAAAGATGACATGAAGTAGAATAAGAAGACAGGGAAGCGAGAGGTAAAGATGGGAAGGAAAATGAAAGATGATAGTTGAAGATCACTGACTGGACAAAGAAAGACGTAAAGGCGCTTAAGGGAAAGGGGGAATAGTAAATCACAAAGAATAGGAAAGGAGGGAGATGATAAAGGAGAGACGACGGGGAAGTAAGAATAATGAATAAAAAGAAGGAAAAATGGAAGGGAGTGAAGGAAGTTACGGCAGAAGGAGTCATGAATATAACATGAAAGGACGAAGAACCTGTCGATATAAAGGTCTTTGTGTTTATTATCATTATCATTATTCTTATTTTTTTATCATTGTTATTGTTGCTGTTGTTTTGTTATTGTTATTATCATTGTCATAATCATGAATATTATTGTTGTTGCGGTTTTGTTGTTGATGTTGTGTTTTTGTAGTAGTAAGGCAGAGAATGAACGGAAAGGGAATAGATAGAGAAAGAAAGATAAAAGGAAAGAGGTCAGTCAAATAAAGAAACAAAAAACAAAAAAGATCGAGACAAACAGAAAAAGGAGTAGATAGAGTGAGAGAAAACGAACGAGGCAACGTACAAGACTATTAAGATAAAGAGAAAAGATAGGAAGGAGACATAGAGAGCCAAAAACCGAAAGAGAAATAGAAAAAGAGAAAAGGGAAGATATCATATCTACCGAATCAATCAATCAAACAAACACAAAAGCAGGAAATAAAAAAAATAAAAATAAAATTAGAAATAGACAAAGAAACAAACAACCAGACATAAAAGAAAGCGAAATAGGCCGGGAAAGAAACAATCAGAAATAAAGAATGAAAG
>NW_028234444.1:13144494-13146994 GCF_977035675.1 Penaeus japonicus | reverse complement strand
TATATATATACATATATTTATATGTATATATATATATACTTATATTTATATATATATATATTATATATATATATATATATATATTATATATATGTATATGTATATAATATATATATATATATATGTATATATATATATAATATATATATATATATATATATATATATATATATATATATATATATATATATATATATAAAGAAAAAAAGAAATATAACGAAAACCGGAAAAGAGAAAGAGAAGCTCGAAAAAAAAAAACGATGGGGAAAACGAAGGGGAGTAGGAGGAGCAACAGAATACAGGGAGGAAAGGCAAAAGGGGGGTGACATTTAGTGCACGTAAGTGTGATAGGGAGAACGTTCACCAGTGGGGCCTTCAGTGGCAGATCAAGAGCGATGAGTTATGTAATGGGACACCTACACACGGACATAATGCTAGGAAGGGAGGCGAAGGGTGGGAGGAGAGGAAAGGGGGGAAAGGGAGAAAAAGATTGAAAGAGGGAGAGGGAAAGGGAGGGGAGAGGAAAGGGGGGAAAGGAAGAAAATGATTGGAAAGGGGAGGGGGAGGGGGGAGGGTGTACGGCAAGGAGAGGGGAGAGGAAAGGGGGGAAAGGGAGAAAAAAATTGAAAAGGGGAGGGGGAGGGGGAGGATATAAGGCAAGGAGAGGGGAGAGTAAAGGGGGGAAAGGGAGAAAAAGATTGAAAGAGGGAGGGGGATGGGGGAGGGTATACGGCAAGGAGAGGGGAGAGGAAAGGGGGGAAAGGGAGAAAATGATTGAAAGAGGGAGGGGGAGGGGGAGGATGTAAGGCAAGGAGACGGGAGAGAAAGAGGGGAAAGAGAGAAAAAGATTGAAAGAGTGAGGGGAAGGGTATAAGGAGAGGATAAAGGGGAAAAGGAGAGAAAGACAGAAGGGAAGGAGTAATGGAAGGAAATAGATGAGAAAAGAGGGAAAAGGGAAAGAAAAGCAGAAAGAGAGAAGGGAGAGGAAGATGAGGGAAAGGGAGGGTGAGGGCAAGGTATTAGGGAAAGGAAGAGAGAGAGAGAGAGAGAGAGAGAGAGAGAGAGAGAGAGAGAGAGAGGGAGAGAAAGAGAGAGAGAGAGAGAGAGAGAGCGAGAGAGCGAGAGAGAGAGAAGGGGGAAGCTGGGACAAAGAAAGAGCGGAAGAGGGGGACAAAAAAGAGAAAAAAATGTTAGGGAGAAAAGAGGGCGAATAGAGGGGGGGGGGGCGGTGGACGATGGCGAATTGCACATTTCATTAACGTCACTCGTAAATTATCATAATAAGATTAATCTCTGGTTATGGAAGAGACAGTCATTGTGCGAGCAATGGGGGGATGCGCGTGGTATCCCTAGCATTAAGTGCCCCTGCCTCACGCATTGATTCCTTCTGCTCATTGTGTCGCCGGTTTTTATTTCAAGTGCTCTGTTTCTGTGGTTCGTTTCGGTTCGTTTTGGTTCGGTTTGATTTGGTCTGGTTTCGGATTTATTTGGTTCGGTTTGGTTGTTTGTTTTGCTTTGGTTCAGTTTGGTTCGATTTTATTTGGTTCGTTTCAGTTCGGTTCTCTGTTTCGTTTCGGTTGTATTTAGTTCGGCTTTATTTAGCTCGGTTCGCTTTGATTTATTTTGATTTTTAGTTTGGTAAAATAAGGTTCGTTTCCATCCTTGATTCACATTCTGTTACTAATTTTTTTGAATTATTCTGACTCGTATTGTCTAGCGAGCGTAAACGCGAAGAAGAAAAAATAATGTTATGATATGCGCTAAAGAGACAAAACAGGAAAAGAAAGCATATTCATACTACCATAGAAATGAATATAAGATGGGATAGGATAAGAAAAAATGAAGAAAACTGAATTCCCACCGAACTCTACCACCACCCCCTCCCCCTTCCCCTTCCCCTCCCCCTTCCCCTTCCCCTTCCCCTTCCCCTTCCCCTTCCCCTTCCCCTTCCCCTTCCCCTTCCCCCTTCTTCCAGCATCAGCCACTAACACACTAATAGTTTCAGACATATTGAAAACCCTGTTAGGGGACGGTTAGTTTCACCATCAACATGTCGCGACGTGCTGCGCACCTTTTCAGTGACGCGGAAACATCCATTTTGATTTACATTAGGTTGTAACTTTACGCGCCATTGCCTTCCTATAGCCCTCGTAGCCGCCGCTCCCGCCGTCCCTCGCGCCAAACAAAAGACGAACGCCACTGATTGAGCGCGCTGATCACTTTCAAATTTGATTTTCATCGATTGCCTCATCTGAAATTTTGCTGATGGTTGACGAAAAAAAAGAGAGGGGAAAAGGTAGAGGCAAAGTTCGGCGAGTGAAGTGTAACTTGATACAGGGTTCTCGTAAAATCAATCAATCATAGGAGAGGCTGTTTAGCCTGGCGTTCGTGTGCGTGGTAAGAGGCCGCCGAGATTTTGGTACACATGGCATATTTGTGGACATCAATAGGATAGAATCAGATTTCGTTTATGTTTGCAAGTATTTATATAGTCTTCCTC
>NW_028234444.1:13116994-13136994 GCF_977035675.1 Penaeus japonicus | reverse complement strand
GTGTGTGTGTGTGTGTGTGTGTGTGTGTGTGTGTGTGTGTGTATGTATGTATGTATGTATGTATACATATATATATATGTATATATGTATATATATATATATATATATATATATATAAACATACATATACATACATTTATCTATTCATATATATACGTATATCTATACACACACACACACAGACATATATTATATATATATATATATATATAATATATATATATATATATATATATAATATATATATATATATCTATATATATGTATATCTATATATATGTATATATATATATATATATATATATATATATATATATATATATGTATATACATAATTATAACAGAGAAATGAATTCCTACACCGACGCCTAGCACGCGCCAGCCTCCTTCCCTCATTTCAATATCACCATCATTATTCCATTTCCCTTTTTAAATTCTCATCCCCCCCCCGCTATTTTTCCCCTCTTCGTAATTCCTGCCATCGCCCAGACGCGTCGATACAAACTCTGTTTCCCCTTTTCTCGAGAGTCAATTTCCATCGGGGCGGCCTTCTCCTCCTCGCGATTTTTAACCCAGCGAAACCGGCCGCTCTTTGAGGCGCCGCCACCTCCTATTTCCCCTCATAAATGTTATACATGATGTGCAAACTTCCCCTCGGAGACGCGTGTGTGGTCGGGGGGAGGTTGGAGGGAGGGAGGGAAGGAGGGATGGTGGAGTGTGTAGGGGGATATGTGAGTGTGAAGGGAGGGGGAGGGGGAGGGTGTGTTTGTGTGTTCTGTATTTGTGTATATGTTTGTGTGTGTGTGTGGTTGTGTGTGTGTGTGTGTGGTTTTAATCTTCTCGTAGGACGAAAAAAAATCAAACATAAAGTCTTTCAGCTAACCCATAATAATGTGATTAGGTTTCCCACTAGTGTTAGTATAGGGAAAAAATCACACAATACCATTTCTCTTGATTTGTTTTCTGCCATAGGTTAGAAGCAACGAAAATTTGATAAAAGTCTCTCTCTCTCTCTCTCTCTCTCTTTTTCTCTCTCTCTCTTTCTCCCTCTCTCTCTCTCTCTCTCTCTCTCTCTCTCTCTCTCTCTCTCTCTCTCTCTCTCTCTCTCTCTCTCTCTCTCTCTCTCTCTCTCTCTCTCTCTCTCTCTCTCTCTCTCTCCCTCTCTATCTCTTTCTCTCCCTTTTTCTCTTTCGTTTTCATAAGATTCCTAGAATAGATTTGATATTTTTTAATAAACTCATTGGATAAGCAAAAGAACAAACGTTACCATGCAAAAACTTTTTCTTTTCTTTTCAGCCATTCCAGGAATCATATTTGAAGTGGAAAATATTACAACGCTCCTATTCTGAAAATTATGTCGGCCCAGTTGTAGAATCAATTATAAAGGAAGAGCAGAGTTGTTAACAGAATATGGTAGGCGCGCGCCCGTTCCGTTGGCTTTTCACAAACGGCCGATACCTGGGTAATGGCTTATGACCAATATATATGTGTTTGTATCCTGCCATACTAGGTGAAAAGGAAGTTAATTCAATCGATTTTTTTTTTTTGCTATTGTTGGAATGGTAGGCCGTTGTTGTAGGCGGAGGATGTGGATATGTGGCGTTGTGTAGTTCTTTGCTAGATTGTCTGCATATACATATACAATTGTACATATGTATCTATAATCATATATGTATATATACTATATATTTATACATGCATATATATATATATGTACACAACACACAACGTGTGTGTGTGTGTGTGTAAGTGCAAGTGCAAGTGCCAAGTGCCTATGTGTAAGTGGTTTATAACTCATACTGCCGACCACTGTTTACCCTTCAATCCCTTTCATCTTTATCGTGGCAAATTAAAAATGATTAGGAGTGTCCGTTTGAATCCTTTGATATGTTTGATCAAACAAATGATATTCAAGGGGGTCGTTCCTTTTCAATTGATTCTGCAATGATGAAGGCTTCCGTGGATGTCAACAGCCAGCAATAAGCTTTCATGTATGGAATTTCTACAAAAAAGTGCGTCTAGATATTACATGTAAAAATTTATCAATTTGGAAATTAAATGGATTGAATTCCAGATTGACACAAGGGTATTATATGGAAGCCATTGAAAATGTTTCAACATTGTACTATATGTTGCATTAATTACCCACCACCCTTCTTTTCACCTCTCTCTCTTCTTTTCTTTCTATTTCTCTCTTTTCTCTCTCTACTCTCTCTCGCTCTTCTTCTTTTCTTTCTCTTTTCTCTTCTCTCTTACTTTAAGTTTTATAGTACTATGCAAATATTAATGTATATCTTATCCATTGCAGGTACGGATTCTGATGAAGCAGTATGTCAGAGATAAGCAGTTAAAAAAAATAGGGTATTATCTTTTCTTTGATTATGATGTATCATGTTAGGAAGTCATCTCTGTTCCAAGAGTACGCTTACTTAAAATATTTATATGATATGAAAGCAAAGTAAAATACTTCGTGACTGTTTTGAGTTCATGATCGCCACCAATTATTAGTTATAAAATGAAACTACTTGAAACTTCTTTACGTGATCTATTCACTCTTTGATCTAAAACAACTAACTACCTTGATCTTTGATTATCTTAATTTCAATTCTATTCTTTAAATTTATATGTTTTCTTATTCTGCGTGGGATTCAGTGAAGGGTGGAAACTTGCTTCCAGGATTCCTTAATCTTTAATTTTATGAACCGCGACCTTTCATTAATAAAGTAAAACCAAAAGCCATCTCTGGAGAAGGAACCAATGATTGTAAACATGTTCAGGCTTGGCGTTGAGTGTGAAGGTTTCGCACGATGGACAGCTGTTACATGATGTGATTAAGTATATAATACATATGTGCGTTATTGATATATTCCATTTGATTAGCAGTCGCCCTGACGTGCTATCCAATCATGACCTTTATCATTATAACAAATCAGGTTAATTCTAGCGCACTTATCACAAAGGCTTCATAAGGTATTTAAAAAGTGATGTTTGTGTGTTATGGTTATTACGTTTGCTATCTCTCGTAATTTATAATAGAATGATTTTTCATTTTAGGGATGGACAAAGATATTCTATGGAACGAAATAGAAATGAAGTTACGGTATAAGATATTGAAAGAAAATATGTTTAATACGTGGTTTAGCAATTAAGACATAGGCGGATGACAGGGTGATGGTTGAAAGTAAGAGTGAGTGTGCAGTATCGAGGGATGTTGAGAAGAAATAAGTTGGTGGATGGGAATTAGTAAACAATAGAAGAGATAGCAGAAGGTGATAGTAAGATTATAAATTGAGAGAGAGAGAGAGGAGAGATGAGAGAAGAGAAGAAGAGCGCCAGGGAGGAGAAGAGAGAGGAGAGAGAGATGAGTAGAGGAAAGAGAGAGGATAGGAGGGGGGCAAGAGAGAGGAGAGAGAGAGAGGTGGAGAGAGGGAGGAGAGAGGAGAGGAGGTAGAGACGGAGAGAGAGGAGGCACGCACACACATGCACAGACAAAGATAGAGGGATAGACAGGCCGGCATGAGCGAAAAAGAAAGAGTAAGGAGAAAGACAGGACTAAACAAAAACGAAAAAAAAGAAGAGAAAAAAAAGAAATATATATATATATATATATATATATATATATATATATATATATTTATTTATTTAACGGATTGAAACCCATCATGCTAATTATATCCAACTAGTTTTGTACATGTACATTCCATGATCATAACATTCTCAAAAAAAAAAAAAAAATAAAAAATAATAATAATAATAATGATAATGATAATAAAAGATAATAAAATAAAAATAAAAGTATAATCGCCGTCGTTGATTGGTTCACTTTGGGTTTCTTGATCTAGCGGTAGTAATTTAAGGGTGGGATGCCCATGGTCCTGTTGCTCAGGATTCGGTGGAGGAAACCGATCATTATGGATGTTAAAGGGAAAGGAAAAGGTCGTCGCCGTGTGGCAGGAAAAACTTGTGTTCTTTTTTAAAATGTGGTGGGACTGTATATTGACTGGGTTTTTCAATCTTATTAATGTCGTCTTTTATTGTTTTGGTTATAAAAACTATGTCCTTTCTTAACTCGAACATGCCCATTAGTGCTTCTTCTCAGTCATTGAAGATCATTCTAAGAGTCATTTTAGTTTAAATAGAAAATAGGTTAGCACATTTATATTTTTTTTATAAGGATGGTATGTTATGGGGGCAGTGCTAAATTTGTGTCGTAATGCAGTGTTTAATATCTCAAGTTCTTGTAAAACTTTGAAGTATAGTGCTCATTAAAGTACGAGAATGTCATTTTCCAAATCCTAAATTGCCCTAAATGTTTAGTTCTGTTCAAGTATTTAGATTTAAAATATTATATTTTATCATATTTTTTATCAAACTTATCAATTAAAAGATATTCTTCTCTCATGCTCTGATCATGTAAAAAAATCAGTATTTAAAAGCGCAATTAATCATATGTACTGTATAATGAATTAACTTTGCATCAATCACCAAGTGTTATCCAAACACTGCAGCAACAGCTCCTCTTTCAGTCTTAAGAAAAACGGTAATCTTTGATTAAAGTTATTCAATGAGGGTAAGGAACAAGCGTGATGATCCCTCTCTTTCTTTCTCTTTCTCTTTCTCTTTCTCTTCCTCTCTCTATCTCTCTCTCTCTCTTCCTCTCTCTCTCTCCCCCCCCCCCCCCCTCTCTCTCTCTCTCTCTCTCTCTCTCTCTTCTCTCTTTTTTCCTCTCTCTCTCTCTCTCTTCTCTCTCTCTCTCTCTCTTCTTCTTCTTCTTCTCCCTCTCTCTCTTCTTCTTCTTCTCTCTTCTCTTTCTTCTCTCTCTCTTGCTCTCTCTCTTCTCTCTCTCAACTTTATCTCTAATCTCAGAAGAGTCCTCTCTCTCTCTCTCTCTTCAATTTCTTTCTCTTTCTCTCTCTCTCTATCTCTCACTCTTTCTCTTCCTCTCTCTTTATCCTTCTCTCTCTCTACCCCTCTTCTCTCTCTCTATCTCTTCTACTCTTCTCTCTCTCTCTCTCTCTCTCTCTCTCTCTCTCTCTGCTCTACTCTCTCTCTTCTCTCTTCTCTCTCTCTTCTCGCACAACATTTAACAGTACATACAGAAAGAGTCTCTTAAAAACTAAATACAGACGCGCATAACAAACAACAGTGACAACGCAAAAGCTAAACGCTTCCGTTTTCGCCTATAAACTTAGGAAAACATCCGTATTTTTTCCAAGATTTTGCTTCATTTGGTCGATGTCATTCAAAACATTCCATTTATATGTTTACTCGGCTTAACTGTTTTTTATGTTGTGTTGCTTGTTTTGATATAAGCTTATTGTTATTATTTCCTTTTCGTTATCAGTCATTTATCCTTGGCATTATCATCAGCAGCCAGTCATCATTATCATCATCTTTATATCATCATCAACATCATCTATCTGATCATCATCATTGTCATCATCATCATCATCCATCATATTATTATCGTAGCATGATGTTATTTATATATTATTCATACTGTCAACAGTCTGTTCTTATTCTTCTTTGGTATTATTAGCATTATCAATTATTATAATGATCATTATATTGGCTACCCATTAATATTTCTTGTTATCTTATTTCAATATTTTTTTTCTGCTATCATTATTACTATAATATCGGGTTATTATTTTTTATTATGGTCTATATTAATGACTTTTATAAAACCATTTTAGTATCGTAACAATATACATTATATATATATATATATATATATATTATATATATATATATATATATTATTTATATAATATATATCATTTATAAGTATTATGGTGCGTGTGTGTGTGTGTGTGTGTGTGGTGTGTGTGTGTGTTGGTTTTATATCTTCTCGATTTAGGACGAAAATAATAATCAAACATATAAAAGTCTTTAAGCTTTAACCCATAAATAATGGTGATTATGGTGTCCCACTAGTGTTATGTTATAGGGAAAAAAATCACACAGTCCTGGTTCTCTTGATTTGTTTTCTGCCATGCTGGTTTGTGAAGCAAGTAAAACATTGGAATATAAAAGTCTCTCGTCTCTCTCTCTCTCTCTCTTTGGGCGATTCTATCTATGGATCCCTCTCGCTCCCTACTACTTCTATCGATCGCTCTCTCTCTCTCTCTCTCTCTCTCTCTCTCTCTCTCTCTCTCTCTCTCTCTCTCTCTCTCTCTCTCTCTCTCTCTCTCTCTCTCTCTCCCTCTCTATCTCTTTCTCTCCCTTTTTCTCTTTCGTTTTCATAAGATTCCTAGAATAGATTTGATATTTTTTAATAAACTCATTGGATAAGCAAGAACAAACGTTACCATGCAAAACTTTTTCTTTTCCCGCCATTCCAGGAATCATATTTGAAGTGAAAATATTACAACCGCTCCTATTCTGAAAATTATGTCGGCCCAGTTGTAGAATCCAATTATAAAGGAAGAGCAGAGTCCGTTAACAGAATATGGAGGCGCGTTCCGTAGGCTTTTCACAACGGCCGAACTGGGTAATGGCATTATGACCAACTATATGTGTTTTATCTGCCATTCTAGGTGAAAAGGAAGTAATTCAATCGAGTTTTTTTTTTTTAATGTCTGGAATGGTAGGCCGTTGTCTGTAGGCGGGGATGTGGATATGTGGCGTTGTCTGTTCTTTGCTAGATTGTCTGCATATACATATACAATTGTACATATGTATCTATATATATATGTATATATATATATATTATATATGCACATATATATATATGTACACACACACACACACACGTGTGTGTGTGTGTGTGTGTAAGTGCAAGTGCAAGTGCAAGTGCCTATGTGTAAGTGTTTATACTCATACTGCCGACACTGTTTACCCTTCAATCCCTTTCATCTTTATCGTGGCAAATTAAAAATGATTCCAGAGTGTCCGTTTGATCCTTTGATATCGTTTGATCAACAAATGTATCGGGTCGTTCCTTTCAATTGATTCTGCAATGATGAAGCTTCGTGGAGTCAACAGCCAGCAATAAGCTTTCATGTTGGAATTCTACAAAAAAGTGGTCTAGATATTACATGTAAAACTTTATCAATTTGGAAATTAAATGATTGAATTCCAGATTGACACAAGGGTATTATATGGAAGCCATTGAAAATGTTTCAACATTGTACTATATGTTGCACTTATTACCCCCCCCCCCCCTCTCTCTCTCTCTCTCTCTCTCTCTCTCTCTCTCTCTCTCTCTCTCTCTTTCTCTCTCTCTCTCTCTCTTTAAGTTTTATATTATGCACAATATTAATGTATATCTTATCCATTGCAGGTACGGATTTCTGATGAAGCAGTCATGTCAGAGTAAGCAGTATGGGTATTTCTTTTCTTGATTATGATGATCATGTCTAGGAAGTCATCTCTGTTCCAAGAGTACCGCTTACTTAAATATTTATATGATATGAATGCAAGTAAATACTTCGCTGACTGTTGAGTTCATGATCGCCACCAATATAGTTATAAAATAAACTACTTGAAACTTTCTTTAACGTGATCTAACACTCTTTGATCTAACAACTAACTACCTTGATCTTTGATATCTTAAATTCAATTCTATCTTTAATTAATATTTTTCTTATTCTGCGTGGATTCAGCTGAAAGGGTGAACTTGCTTCCAGGATTCCATAATCTTTAATTTTATGAACCGCGACCTTTCACTTAATAAAGTAAACAAAGCCATTCTGGAGAGAAGGACAATGATTGTAAACATGTTCAGGCTTGGCGTTGAGTGTGAAGGTACAGCACGATGACAGATGTTACATGATGTGATTAAGTATATATCATAATGTGGTTATTGATATACATCCATTTGATTAGCAGCTCGCCCTGACGTGTATCCATCATGACCTTTATCTTTATCAACAAACCAGGTTAATTCTAACGCACATCACAAAGGCTTCATAAGGTTAAAAGTGATGTTTGTGTGTTCTGGCATTACGTTTGCTATCTCGTAATTTATAATAGAATGATTTTTCATTTTAGGGATGGACAAAAGATCTTCTATGGAACGAAATAGAAATGAAGTTCCGGTATAAGATATTGAAAGAAATATGTTTAATAGTGGTTTAGCAATTAAGACATAGGCGGATTGACAGGGTGATGGTGAAAGTAAGAGTGAGTGTGAGTATGAGGTATGTTGAAAGAATAAGTTGGTGAGGGAATTAGTAAACAATAGAGAGATAGCAGAAGGTGATAGTAAGATTATAAATGAGAGAGAGAGAGAGCGAGAGAGAGAGCGAGAGAGAGAGCGAGAGAGAGAGAGAGAGAGAGAGAGAGAGAGAGAGAGAGAGAGAGAGAGGGAAAAAAGAAGAGAGAGAGAGAGAGAGAGAGAGAGAGAGAGAGAGAGAGAGAGAGAGAGGCACGCACAGACACAGACACACAGATAGACGGACAGACAGGCAGACATGCAGAAAAAGAAAGAGAAGGAGAAAGACAGACTAAACAAACAAACGAAAAAAAAGAAGAGAAAAAAAAAGAAAAAAAAATATATATATGTTTAACAGATTGAAACCCATCATGCTAATTATATCCAACTAGTTTTGTACACGTACATCCATGATCATAACATTCTCAAAAAAAAAAAAAAAACATGTATAATCGCCGTCGTTGGTTGGCCCACTTTGGGTTTCTTGATCTAGCGGTAGTAATTTAAGGGTGTGATGTCCATGGCCCTGTTGCTTAGATATTGGTGGAGAACCGGATCCACTTATGGATGTTAAATGGTAGTAAAAAGGTTTGTCGCCTGTGTGGTACGAAACTTGTGTTCTTTTAAAATGTGGTGGACTGTATATTGACTGGGTTTTCAATCTTATTACTTTCGTCTTTTATTGTTTCTGGTAAAACTTTGACCATTAGGCTTCTCTCAGTCATTGATGATCATTCTAAGGTCATTTAGTTAATCAGAGATAGGTTAGCACATTATATTTTTTTTCATAAGACGATGGTATGGGGCAGTGCTAAGTTGTATCGCTAATGCAGTACTTTTAATATCACAAGTTCTTGTAAAACTTTGAAGTATAGTGCTCATTAAAGTACGAGAATGTCATTTTCCAAATCCAAATTGCCCATAAATGTTAGTTCTGTTCCAAGTATTTAAAATATATATATTTATCATATGTTTTATCAATTTATCAATTAAAAGATATTCCTACTCTCATGCTCTGATCCATGTAAAAAATCAGTATTATTAAAAAGCGCAATTATCATATCTACTATAAACTGAATTAACTTTGCATCAATCACCAGTGTTATCAACACTGCAGCAACAGCTCCTCTTTCAGTCTTAAAAAAAACGAGTAATTCTTTGATAAGTATTCAATGAGGGTAAGGAACAAGCGTGATGATCCCTCTCTTTCTTTCTCTTTCTCTTTCTCTTTCTCTTCCTCTCTCTATCTCTCTCTCTCTCTTCCTCTCTCTCTACCCCCCCCCCCCCCCTCTCTCTCTCTCTCTCTCTCTCTCTCTCTCTCTCTCTCTTCTCTCCTCTCCTCTCTTTCTCTCTCTTCTCTCTCTCTCTCTCTCTCTCTCTCTCTCTCTCTCTCTCTCTCTCTCTCTCTTCTCTCCCCTCCTCTCTCTCTCTCTCTCTCTCTCTCTCTCTTTTCTCTCTCTCTCTCTCTCTCTCTGTCTCTCTCTTCCTCTCTCTCCTCTCTCTCTCTCTCTCTCTCTCTTCTTTCTCTCCCCTCCCCTCTCTCTCTCTCCTCTCTCTCTCTCTCTCTCTCTCTCTCTCTCTCTCTCTCTCTTCCTCTCTCTCTCTCTTCCCCTCTCTCTTCTCTCTCTTCTCTCTCTCTCTCTCTCTCTCTCTCTCTCTCTCTCTCTCTCTCTCTCTCTCTCTCTCTCTCTCTCTTTCTCTCTTTCTCTCTTTCTCTCTCTCTTTCTCTCTCTCTCTCGCACACACACATACAGTACATACAGAAGAGTCTTACACAAATAAATACAGACGCAATAACAACAACAGTGACAACGCAAAAGCAAACGTTCCCGTTTTCGCCTATAACTTAGGAAAACATCCCGTATTTTTCCAAGATTTTGCTTCATTTGGTCGTGTCATTCAACAACATTCCATTTATATGTTTACTCGCTTATTGTTATTATTGTTGTTGCTGTTTTGATTAATATGCTTATTGTTATTATTTCCTTTTCGTTATCAGTCATTATTATCATTGTCATTATCATCATTATCATCATCATTATATCATCATCATCATCATCATATCATCATCATCATCGTCATCATCATCATCTTCATCATCTTATTATTATATTAGCATGATTATTTATATCATTATTCATACTGTCAACAGTCTTCTTATTCTTCTTGGTATTATTAGCATTATCATTATTATAATGATCATTATTGCTATTAGTATTATTGTTATTATCAATATTTATTTTCTGCTATCGTTATTACTATACTACGGGTTATTATTTTTATTATTTCTATCATTAATGCCTTTTATAAAACCATTTTAGTAATATACATATATATATATACATATATATATATATATATATATATATATATATATAAATATATATATATATATATGTGCGTGTGTGTGTGTGTTTGTGTGTGTGTGTTTGTGTGTGTGTGTGTGTGTGTATGTATGTATGTAGTATATATATATATATATATATATATATATTATATATATATATATGTATTATTTACATATATATATATATATAATTATATGTAGAGATTATATATATATATATATATATATATATATATATATATATATATATATATATATATATATCTGTAATTATTTTCCAGTTAGAAAAATACATGAACAACTGATATCAATTTCTGATGTTGTAGATTATTTTCAACAGCGAAAACTTTGTGACTAACTCTCGCTCTGTATCTTTATTTCCTGCAAACATCCCGCTTGACCAAGAGCTATTCTGTGTTTATATTTTTATCCACCTCTTCTTTTCGTCCTTATTTTCCTCTCCTCTCCCGCCTTCTCTCTCTCTCTTCTCCATTTCCATCTCCCCCATTCCCTCTTTTCCTCCCTCTCTCGCCTTCGTCTCTCTATATATCTAGAAATGTAGCGCTTGGCGGCTAGGTAGAATTCCCACGCTGAGGATGATCTGATTTCCGGACTCTAACTTGATGTTCTGATTTTCGGACTGTAACTTGACGTTGTGATTGTCGTCGTTTCAACCCTTGGCTATTGGCTTGGTGTTTCGAGTCCCCGGGAAACGCAATTCGGTCGTATCGTTTAAATAAATCCCCTTTGCATTCCGGTCGTTTTGGGTCTTATTTGCAATGGTTGATGCAGGCTTTTTTTTTTTTTTTTTTTTTTTTTTAGTTTTGACCTGCTTATTCATAGATTTGCTCATTGCTTTTATTTAGTGGTGGTGGAGGGGGGGGGGGGATTTCTTTCGGTGGTTGATTTCTTTCAATGGTTTCTTGAGGTTAATATCAGAATATATTTTTATTCTTATATTTTTTTTCAATATCATTTTTTGTTATTACTGTTGCAGTTATTACAGATGTTCTCTTTATCTTTATTATCATTATTAAACTATTCCTTGCTAACGTCGGTATTATCATCATTATTGATTATTTTTTATATTGATTTTACTTCTTGATTTGCTGAATCTTCTTATATTGTGTTTTACTTCTAATATTTATTTATTATTATTTTTGATAGAATTACTCAAAGAAAGCTTCATATGACTGTATATTACACGTAGCAAGATATTCAAGTGAATTGATTTAGCTCAAGTTGATTTCTTTATATTTTTATGTATTTTCCACCAATCTATGCATCATATTAATCAGATAAGGAGGGAAAAAGAACAAAGAAAAAACAGGATTAATACCCATACGATTATCAAAGGTCATTGCTATTTCCGTTGCATATTGCAAACCCAAATAACACTGGTTGACGTCATCGTTATTGTCTTTTACCTCTGCAACTGGAGATCAACACGGCCTTTTATGGGCGTGGGTTTACAAGGTCGTTATAGCTTTTGCTCGGAGCGTCGACTCAAGTTGATCCATCGATCTCGTGCAACGGAGAAATTGCATCGTGCAATTTGACATAATTATTGTCCGATCAATACACATCCTATCAGTATAAGTGGGGGTGGGTTGCAGGCCAACACTTGCCTACACACGCACACGCGCGTTCATTCTCACTCGCAATTGCACACGCACGCTCATTTACATTCTCGTTCTTGTTCTCGCGGTCAGTTTCATGCTTCTGTATGCTCTTTAGCTCTCCCCCCCCCTCTCTCTCTCTCTCTCTCGCTCGCTGTCTCTTCTCTCCCTTAATTCTTCCCCTCTCCCTTTCTTCCTTCCCCCTTTCCCTCTCCCTCTCTCCCACTCTCTTCCCCTCCCTTCCTCACCCTCTCCCTTCCCTTCCCCTTCCCCCTCCCCTCCTTCTCCCCTCACCCTCCCTTCCTCCCATTCCCCTCCCCCTCCTTCCCTCCCTCTCTCCCTCCCTCCCTCCTTCCCTCCCTTCTCTCTCTCTACAACCCCTTGTCACAAAGAACATAGTCACGGCCATCAAGGTGGGCGCAAATCAAACAGGTGTCACTCTTAAAATGTCAGTCTGTCGGGGGATTGAAGAGGGGGAAGTGGAAGAAGAGGAGGGAAAACAGAGAAGGAGGAAGAAGGAACTGAGGTAAGGAGGATGGAAAAGGGGTGGGGGAAGTGGAGGGAGGAAGGAACTAGGGGGGAACTAAGGGAGGGAGAATAGGGGAAAAGATACGTAACACGGCGTGTGGTAAAAGGGGAGGAGAGAGAGGGAAGGGGTGTTACCTTACCACGACGTCTGGCAAAGGAGGTGGGAGGATCCCGCGCCATGACATGTGGTAAGACAGGTATGGCCTACTATGCGGTGCCTGTGCCCCCAGCGCGTGACCGAGATTTATTCGCAGTCGACATGCAAGTTGTAATAATGGCTGGGTAGCGAGGTGTTGTCCGAGATATGCTTCGTGTGTGTGTGTGGGGGGGGGGGCGGAGGATGTATGTGTATATTCTGTGTCTGGCTGGATTTACGCACAAAGGGCTGTGGTTAACAGGTAGTTCAGTGTGTTATTTGGAGAAGGAGAAAGGGTTAGAGAAGTGGTGGAAAGGGGGATGGGAGAGAGTGGGGTAAAGGAAGGGCAGGAGAGGGGGAAGATAGGGGGCAGGAGGGGGGAAGGGAGAGGGCAGGAAGGGGAAAGGAAGGGGGGGCGGGTGAGAGGAAGAGAGTGGGGAGGAGGGAGGATGGCGGGAATAGGGTGGAAGGAGGGCAGGAGAGGGGGAAGAGAGGGGGAATGAGGGCTGGAAGAGAGAGGGCAGGAGAGAGAAAGAGAGGGGAGCGGGTGAGGGGAAGAGAGTGAGCAAGAGGGAGGGAAGTGAGGAGATAGTTAAAGTAAACACCGTGGGAAGGAGAGGGGGAAGAGAGAGAAAAAGAAGGGAGGGAGATAGAGAAGTGAAGAGAGAGAGAAAAAAAAGAGAGAGAGAGAGAGAGAGAGAGAGAGAGAAAGAGAGAGAGAGAAAGAGAGAGAGAGAGAGAGAGAGAGAGAGAGAGAGAGAGAGAGAGAGAGAGAGAGAGAGAGAGAGAGAGAGAGAGAGAGAGAACGAAAGAAAGAAAGACATCAACAAGACAAACCAAGATATGCAGAGAAGCACAAACATAACATCATACGCAGAATCCTCTCCTACATCCTCCCTCCCCCTTCCTTCCTCCTTGCCCCCCAACCCTCCCCTCACACCCTCCTTACCCCAACGTCTCTAAGGACTCCCCCCAACCCCCCTCACTTCCTTGACGCCGCCCACAACAAAGCAGAGCTGTTGTCGAGCGCTACACGAGGGACGCGACGCCTGGTTTCCCTTGCGACTGTCTTTTGTTTTGGCGCCAACCCGTCGCGGCTGCTGCTGCTGCTGCTTCTGCTTCTGCTTCTGCTTCTGCTCTCCCTGCTGTTATGATTACTTTTGCTGTATTACGTGTTTTTGTTATCGTTGTTTTATTCTTCCTTTTTATTTTTATGTTTTTTGTCCGTTTTTGTCCGTGTGTGTTTGCTTTCTGTGCACGTGGCTCTCGTATTTCTTTCCCGTATGTAAATAATTTGTTTTTGTTTGTTGTTTTGTTTGCTTTGCCTTTCATGTTTTTGTTTGGTTTTGTGTTAATTAATTGAGCTTTTGTGTGTTTTTGTTTTTATTTGTTCCTATTGTTTGGTATTATATCTTGTGGTGACGGCGTTTCTTGGCGATATTGCTTTTAATGGGACTTGTAATATTTTATGATGGTGCTGGTAATTCTGACGGTAATGCTTTTAGTTATTATCATTTCCATTTCCTGCAAATGTCATTATTGCGTTGTCATTATTCCCAATATTCTCTTCACATTTAGGATTATATACCATTCTTACACTAACTGATATCAATCACAACTGAATCACCTCAATATATATTCATATCACCATCAATATTGCAATTGCGCCCGCCATTTATAGTCCGGCCGCACACGAAGCCGTCTCCCGTGCAGGCCGAGGCTGCAGCGGCTCAAAGGCAGAGCGGCGGAGCTCCATAGAGGGGGCGCGCGTGCTCTGACAGCCGCCGTGAATGCAGTCGAGATTTATCGAATCTTGCCGTCAGATTTCTGCTGATGATGATGTGGCTGTTTAAAAGCAAATAGTATACGGGGACGCACACGCAGACCTAAGACGCAGGCATATGTATGCGCGTGAAGCCAGTAGAATACACACACACACACACACACACACACACACACACACACACACACACACACACACACACACACACACACACACACACACACACACACACACACACACACACACACACACACACGCACACCAACGCCCCTCCCCTACACAACCCCATACTACCCACCCTCCCTTCAATCCACCCAACCTCCCCACCAATTCCTGCACATTTCATGGTTGGTTCTGTAAGGTTCATTTACATTCAAAAACGATTTTACATTTTGATAATGCGAGTCCGGCGGCTATTGGCCCAAACTGTCCATTGTGTGGCCTCTGGGACGTCAGGAATCAGTGCGAGCGGAGCTTTGACCGTATGGAAATGGCCAGAGGAGTGGGTGGCCATCATAATGGGGATATGATAACAACGAAAATCATATGGGTAATAATTGCAATATTAATGATTGCACTACTATTACTAAGGGTAATGATGATGATGACGTCAATGATAATAAAGATGATGATAGTAATAATAATGGTAATCATAGTTGTTATTAATGATAATGATAATAATTTTAATTTTAATTTTGAAAATGATAATATAAGAAAGAAATGGTAATGATGATGAAATAATGATAACAATATTGATAATGATAACATTACTACTAAGACAGACTGAATTTACGAATAGGAGGGGACGTGGACGATAGGAGAAGAAAAGAGGATTAGAGATTGAGGGAGGGGGAGGGGTAAGGAGGAGGAGGGAGGGGGAGGGGATAAGGAGGAGGAGGGAGGGGTCGGATTCCGTCCTGCGGTGACGAGAGAGTTTTGCGGGCGTCGTGTGCGCGGGCGTGATAGGAGACCAAAGGGCGCGCTCGAAGGCAGGCAGGTTTTGGGTCGGCCGGAAGTGACGGCGGTCGCGGGATCGAGGGTGATGTGACCGCGAAGAGGGGGGGGGGGGAGGAGGGAGGCAAAGGGGCTAGGGGTAGGAGGGTGTGGGGTGGCGTATGAGTAAGGGGTTTGTGGTGAGAGGGGAGGGAGGGAGAGGAAGGGGGTTTGGGGTGAGAGGGGAGGGGGGTGTGGATGGTGGGTTGGAAAGTGGGTTTAGGATGAGAGGGAGGGGGTGAAGGATGTTAGGGGAGGGAGGACAGGTGTGGTGAGGGATGGAGGGAAGGAGAGAGAGGGGAGAGGGAAGGGAGGGTTGTGAGGGAAGGCACGGGAGGAGAAGGGTGTGTGGGGAGAGAGATGTGTCTTAAGGCAGGGAAGTGACTCAGGGTGTTACGGTCAAGGGCGCTGGTAATGAGGGATGGGGGTGGCGGATGGGGGAGGGGGGGTCCGGATATGTACACAAGGAGAAGGAGACACTCACTAAAAATCATGACACACACATGAGCACGCACACGCACACGCACACGCACACGCACACGCACACACACGCGCGCGCGCGCGCATGCGCAAAATACACCTACAGAAACAAACAAAATATTAATTCATAAATAAATGAAATTTATAAGTCACTCAGTGGTATATACTCTTTTTCAGAAACTTTCCCCAGAAGGACTTCAGTACGAAAAAAATCATAACTATTTAACAAATGGGATGAATAGATGGAATAAAGAATGAAGTAATAAATACAGTGTTACTGACACTTCAAATGTCCCTTTAAAAGTGCGTAAAGTGGAAGAGATGACAAAGTAGTAAGAGGCCGGAGATGTGGGAGTATCAAGACCATGATTAATTCTTTCGTCTAACTTCATTTTACTTGTAGATGGAAATTCCTTAATCCCAGCGACCGTCTAGGTGATTAAGGAATCTGGCTGGCTCTCTCCACACCCGATGTGGTGCCGGCATCATTTACAACTCCCCAACAGGGCACTGGTCTTCCAAAACCATCTGCTCTTTGATGGCACTGTCTGGCTTGCTCTTTGCGGTCACTATTCTTCCCCTATTATGTTTATCTATTCGAAATTTATAACGATTGTTATTAGAGAAATTGTAATAAGAGTGATAATGATGGTAATTATAAAAGAGAACAATAGCAAAATAGGACAAAAATGATGCTAAAAATGATAAGAACAGTGATGCTGAATATATAAAATATCGCAAATAAAGTTCAGGTCTTACAAAAATACCATAAAATATTGCTTCATTATTCTCACATTCAGGCTCGAATAACTATCACTTAATAAAGCATAGTAAATCAAATGCAAAAAATCCTGATAAAAGGCCTTCGGGATTGTGCATCGCCGACTGTTATAAGCCAGAGTATTTACCAACAGCTCGAATAGTTTACCAAGTCGTGTCCATCATAGGGCGATTTTGACTTGCAATCTCCATCAGGATTTCTTGCTTTAGTTTGCTTGGAAGCATTCTTGGGAGCGACTTTAATCATGATTTATTACTCTAGATTGCCAGTCGATGCAAGATTTGCCAAGTTAACCTGCAAGCTCCCGGGCAAACGGGAAAAAAGGGAATTCTTGGTACAAGCTCTTTCCCAGAATTCGACTAAAAGTTTGGATTACTGTTCCACGTGAAACTAAATTGCTTAATTACTTATTGATAAAAGCTAAATAAAAGAACTCAAGTTCGTGTATTTCCTCCGCTGTTGATTCACCCGTTTGTTATTAATTTGTATTGTATGGATATGTTTATCTTATGATATGTTACGTGACCATAGATAGACCTACTGTCGTGTTGTCCAGACGCAAGATGGTCAGTCCGGGTACTAGTTTTTGAACGTTTATCATTTTCACATTCATACTGATTTTTTTGCATTACGGAATCATACATTCATAAATGAAGAGAAAGAGAGGGACATAGAAACACACACAGCCATATACATATAGATAGATAGATGAATGGATAGATAGATAGATAAAGAGAAAGGGAGAAGGGGGTAGAAAGAAAAAAGATAAATGATGAATCAATGAAAATGAAATAGATAAAAGACGGGTGCGCGCGCGCACTACCACCAACAGCACTACCCCAGCACCACCACCTCCTCCTCCTCTTGTTCCTCCTCCTCCACCTCCACCTCCACCTTCACCACCACCACCACCAGCACCACACAACCATCCAGCCACACCTACTGCACCTATCACACCTCCTTCCTCCACCTATTGGTCACCTCCAACACCACCAACACCGCTCCCTACTCCACCTCCCACCCCTCCCACCACCTCACCCTCCACCACCACCAACCACCCACCTCCACCACCACCAACCACCTCCAACTCCACCTCCCCCTCCACCACCCACCCCACCTACCATCCACCTCCCTCCACCACCACCTCCACCTCCACCTCCACCTCCACCTCCACCACACTACACTACAACACCACCACCACTACCACTACCACACCCACCATACCCCCACGTCACCCATCACCCCCACCCACCCCTAACTACCAACAACCACCTACCACCATCACCACCCACTAGCCCTACCACGCTAACAAACAAACAAAACCAGCAGCACCATCCACTACCTCCACTACCACCCACAACGTTCATAGACCCACACGACGCGGATATCGGGAACGAAGTGCGCACGCAAGCGCTGAATCCCACAGACGCCGAATTACCCACACGACTGTGGAATCACGAGAAGAGGACCGTAAAAGGAATTACGGCTGGGCGTTCGTAAATTACGGGGCGGCAAGACACGACGCAACGGAGCCTCGTGGACGGCATCACGACGCATAGAATTACATCGAACAGACGCTCCATGACAGAAACTGAAATACGTACCGTCTACTTACTATCTGGGCTCGATGCACGCCATGATGACGAGACATACGTCGTGCGCACGGCACGGACACGAAACTACAGCGGGGGATTTGACGGATAGTAGACGGAGGATCGACGTTGTATCAACGTTGCCACAACGGGTCTCATGTTCCCTGTCGAGACGTAAGAAACACACTCGGGGTTCATCAACGTGAAAACATATCTACCACCCACACGGAGGCGGGTGGGTTCCACGAAAGAACGACCCCACGGGAGTTACACGAATGGCAGAAACAGCGATGATCTCAGCAGCGACGACTCGAAGGCTCGCAACGCGTGACGCGATACAGCGTGGAGGCCACACACACGAGGATGAGTACACAATACAGAAAACTACGGTTATGCAAAAGCTATTTCACGATTTGTGCGACGAACGATACGCCACACGGGTAATAGACGTCCGTGCACGATCTCACGCAACAACTTATACGCTCAACGAGACTGGTGTACACCCACACCCACAACGGCGATACTGCCCACCGGTCGCCTCACTCGGAACAACGTCACGCACTGATCACGTCGTTAACTGACTAGCGACGTGATCGTACTACGTTCGGCGCAAAACACTACGCGCACGTACATAACGAAAGGCAGAAGACACGGCAGGGTCATAGAACGAACTTGCACCACACCACTCAGATATATTAATGTACAAGTACGCTTAGCCGTATTGTCTGACTGCCACCCACACGCCCTCAGACAAACAAGCATACACATATCCATACACTACATGTAGGTTAAAAAACAACAACTATTTCTTGTTATCCCTGGCAGTGCAATCTGTTGTGTAGCCTACAGGCCTGTAAGGATTAAGGACTTTGATATTGACCATTCGAACATCCAGCAACAATGCCACTTACTTTGTATTTTTTCGTGTATTTCCTTCCCTGTTATTTAGTATTTTTATATATGTTTTTGAATTTTGTGTTTGTTGTTGTGTTTGTTTTGTTGTTGCTGTCGTTTTCATTATTATTATTGTTGTTGTTATTATGATTATTATGTTGATGGTATTTATCCTAGTATTATTGTTATTCTTAATGTTTTATTATTATAATTATTATTATCTTTATTATTATCATAATTATTATCATCATCATCATTATCATCATCACTATCATCATTACTATTACTGTTATTATTGTTATTATTATTATTATTGATTGTCATCATTATTACTGTTATCATTAAAATGATGATAATGATCATTATTATAATTATTATTATCATCATTGCCATTATTATTATTGCTAATATCACCATAACTAGCTGATGCCCGCTAACATTTTCGAATCTAGATTTTTTTTCAGAGCCATCGTTATGTCTGCATGATCCGCTGGTGTTACCGTTGTGACCAAAAAAAAATTCATTTCAATTTTTGTCTTTGGTTATTCATTTTTATCTCTATATATTTTCTTTTACCTCGCAGTCGCTATCTCTTTCCGGCCTCTATTTTTATTTGTTCTTTCAATTTTTTTAAAAATGTTTTTAATAAAGACTTGTTTGTTTTGTGAGAGTGAGAGTGAGAGTGAGAG
>NW_028234444.1:13109494-13111994 GCF_977035675.1 Penaeus japonicus | reverse complement strand
TGCGTGAATGACTGCGTGTGCGTGTGTGTGGTCATGTTTGTGTTTGTGTGAATGCATCTTTGTATTTATGCAAATGCATGAGTACTAATATTTTGTGTAATAATGGCACATTCTTTTGAAAGCTGGCACTCTTTCCGACATCTTTATCATTTACGTTACTTTCATTTACTCTAATGCATTTCTGAAAACGCATTCCAAGACCATTTCTCCTTCCAGCCATTACTCGCGGTGCTAGAAGAGCATTAGAATTAACTTTGCATTATTCTTCGCGTCGTTGCCATAAAATGGCGTCACTGAACGGCGTCGATAAAGGCAGTTGTAACACAAATGATTCATTATATGCCATTTGACTATTTTGTTATCCTTCTCTCTCTCTCTCTCTCTCTCTCTCTCTCTCTCTCTCTCTCTCTCTCTCTCTCTCTCTCTCTCTCTCTCTCTCTCTCTCTCTCTCTTTCCGTCTCTCTTTCTCTCTAGAAGAACGCGCGCGCGCGTGTGCAATTTTATATTTTTATGGAAGTGTAAATACATATAGTATATAGGCTACGCACACACAGACAAACAAAACAACAATATTCATTTGCATGTATATACCTATATGTAATTATATGTATATATAGATAGACTTTTTCCATGTTCCTCCCTCCCCCATTCCCTAACTCCATCCCTCCCACCCTTCCTCCTTCCCTATCTATCTCTTTACCTATCCATCTATCGCTCCGTCCATCCATCTATCTCGATCACTCTCTCTTCTTCTCCCTTCGCACTGCCATCCTTGCCCTCTCAGTATTCACTCACAAACCATTCATTTCTCTCCCCTATGACGTTATTCTTTTGTGGAGTCACCGCGGCGCGCGTTCAGGGCAGCGGGTAACAAGAAAGACAGGAAGTAGGGAGAGGGGAATCGGCAAGAAACAAGAGGGGAGGCGTGGAAGCCGATGATAAGGGGGCGGGAGGCAAAATGAATGAAGGAGAAGAGGAGGTGGGGGGAAGGGTATGTAGTTAGAGGAGAGGGGGAATTGGAAGAAAATATTTAAAAGGGGGGAAAATAAGAGGAGGTAGCGTGTCGTTTTCTATATGATTGTACATGACATGAGAAAGAAAGCGATTTTGAAGAAGAAAATGGGAAAGAGGGCTTGTCGTTTGATATGAGAAAGAAAAAAAATTAAAGATAAGAATGGAAAGAGAGTATGCTGTTTTCTATATGTTACTTATGGTATGAGATAGAAAACGATTTAAAAAAAAAAGAAAATGGGAAAAGAGAACGTCGTTTTCTATATATATCGCTCCGCACTCGAATGAAAACGATTGCAAGGACAAATGCTTTTAGTGAAAGGGGATAGAATACGTTAAGAAGATAAGGTGAGAAGATGACGGAGAAACTTTGAAATGGACAGACGAAAAAATAGGAAGAGGAAAAGGCAAGAGTACACGGGGAAATTGAATGGTCGTTTATTGTATACCATGAAAACATTAATGTATTTATTTCTTGCATGTACAAGTTGTACTCTTTTTGATTGTGCCTCTTTTCTCAATTTTCTTAGTTTATTTTGGATCTGTTGTGTTTCTTTATCCACTTATTACGTATATGACCTTGTTTATTTGTTTTTGTTTTGTCCTGTTCTTTGGCTAAGTATTATTTAAGTTCTTGTATATTTTTCGAGATGGCGATTTAAGTAGGCCTATGGCCATTTTGATTGTATATTTGCTTATAAATGCCTCATTATATTTCTTTATTTATCTATCTTTATGTATCTACTATTTTCTATCTTGTCTAAGTTTAAAAAAATGCCTATTAATGTATGCTTATCCGTACGTTATTTTGACGTCAGAATCTCTATTCCCTTATTCTTAAACCATATCTAAATTATCAAAAAGATTTTATCCTATCCACTGTAGTTATTCCAGTTTACTAACAATGTCCGAAGAACAGGCTCGGCGGAAAATAGATATATATAGAGAGAGATATAGTTTATACCGCTTATTAATATCAGAATGTGTACAGCGTGGACATTAGCATATTTTCGAAATAAACGTAAAAGTTTATATGAAAATGTAATGGAAATTTAGCGGGATCTAACTTTATGGCTCTAAATTTGAAATACCAATTCCAGATGCGGCCAATATCTAGAAATAATTTACCAGCCTCGTTAAAAGGTAAAAAAAGAAGAAAAAAAATGCTTTAACTCCGAAAGGTTTGGCGCTCTGCAAAGCTTACTGTAAGTCATAGTGTTCGCGTTGGTCTTTTTGTTTCGTTTTTTTCATTAATTAGGAATACGTTTTCTGTAATTTAGATGAACATCGTGCGAGGCGCAGTGTTTGGGGGAGGGGGGAGGGGGGAGGGGGGAATGATAATCTACTGTCTCTTGCACCTTGTTGGTAATGGTGAGGGCGACAGAATGGGAAAGGGGGGATGAGGGAGAAAGAGAGAAGAGAAGTGATGGTAGGGGAGAGAGAGAAAAAAAAGAGAGAAGAGAAAGAAGGGAGAGAAGACAGATAAAAG
>NW_028234444.1:13091994-13099494 GCF_977035675.1 Penaeus japonicus | reverse complement strand
ATAGGAGAGAAAGGGGGAGGGTATGGGGAAGGAAGGAAAGAAGGAAGGAATGGATGAAGAGGGGAGGGAAGCGGAAGGGGATGGAAGAGGGGTTAGAGGAAAAGACGAAGAGAAGGGTAAAGGGAGGGATGGAGGGATGTTGCAAGGGGAGAAGTGGACGGAGGGAGGTAGCGGAGGACGAGGAGGGAGGGGAGAGAAATGTAGAAAGGAAGAGATAGAGGAAAATTAGGGTGGGGAGGGGGATAGGAAGGCAGAAGGGAACAGGAGGGCTAAAAAAGGCCGGGGGAGGGGGAATGGAAGGAAATGGAGTGGAAGGAGAGAGAGGGGAGTAGCTGGGGACGGAAGAAAAAGAAGAAGAAAAAGTATGTCTAGATGAAAGGACGAAGAAAAAGATGAATGTAACAAGAAGAGAAGAACTTGTGTGAGTGTTTGTGTGAGAGGAGAGGGAGAGAGAGAGAAAGAAAGAAAGAAAGAAAGAAAGAAAGAAAGACAGAGAGAGAGAGAGAGGGAGAGAAAGAAAGGGGGGGGGTGATATAATATATTTTTGTCCGAATTGGAAAATTATTATGTAGAACGCCCATTGTTCTTGTTGAATGGCAATGCCATATTTTGACTGATATTTTACATTTCTCTTTTCAGGTATGTTAATGCGTGAAAATACGGCAGTTCATCCTATAATTATAATGGTAAGCATAAGTATGACTAAAAAAAACATTGTCTATGTATCTCTCTCTCTCTCTCTCTCTCTCTCTCTCTCTCTCTATATATATATATATATATATATATATATATATATATATATATATATATATATATATATATATATGTGTGTGTGTGTGTGTGTGTGTGTGTATGTGTGTGTGTGTGTGTGTGTGTGTGTGTGTGTGTGTGTGTGTATATGTATATATATCTCGCAAACTCTATACCAAAAGGACTTCACCTAACCTAATCCAGACATAACCCAGGCCAACCCAAGCTAGCTTGCTTAACGTAACCTTACATAACCTATCATAGTATAACCTCGCCTACCCTTTTCTGTCCTAACCTGAGCTTAACCTAGCGTAATGTAATCTAACTCCAATCTACTCTAATCTAAAGTTCAAACCTACCTAACTCCCCATAGCCTAACCTAACCTAACCTAATCTAATTTCTAACCAAACCAAACCAAACCTAACCGAACATAGTTGTTGCGACATGGCGAACCCAAATGGCAAATGCAATAACGAAGTGCAATAAAGTTCACCTTCGATCCTAGGTGAATATGACAGCAAGAATCCGATAAAATCTTTTTACATGATTAACCGCCGTTGCCTTGAAAGTTACGTTGATTTATGTCACTTCTGATTCTCTATGTCTCTCTCTCTCTCTTTCTCTCTTTCTCTCTCTCTCTCTCTCTCTCCTCTGTCTCTCTCTCTGCATTTTCTGTAGATTTGTCCCTCCATCGCTCTCTCCCTTCCCATGAGCTTCTCCCTCCCTCCCTCATTTTCTGTCCCTCTCTTTCTACCAATATATCAAGCCAACTCTGTCTGTCTTTTCACACTGGCCATTCATTCACTCCCTTTGTCATAGACCCTCATATGCTGACTCATTCCTCACCCGTCTTTCCAATCTCATTCCAATGTCCTTCGATTCAGCAAGAGATGAGTCACTGGCATTACCGACTCACCTGAGAAGGAAAGTATATGTGACTCACTCGGGGGAGCGACTCACTAGGTGAAGAAATTCAGTGAAGGATGAGGGAATGAAAGAGAGAAAGGAGTGGGAAGGGAGAGGCAGAAGGATAGAGAGAGATAGAAAGAGACAGAGGCAAAGACATAGGAAAAGAAAGAGAAAGGAGGGGGGGGAAGTCTCCGGGATAATATAGATATGACACACAAAATAAGACATTCAGAAAGGAAGGTCGAAATGGCTCACCAGTTCAGGGTTACTCACCAGGATAGGTGATTTAGGAAGAGGAAATGACCCACCCAGACCCTCTGTTTTTTCCCTTTTTCCTTTTTCTTATTTTTTTTCCGTTTTTCATCGATTCTTTTACCGTATGTTTTCTTGCTTTCTTATTCCCTTTCCATCCTTCCTTTTTATTTCACTTTTTTCCTTTTCCTTTTAGTTCTTCTTTTTTTATTTTTTCCTTCCTCCAGTTTCTTTTCTTTTTTACCCTTTTCCCGTCTTCTCTTCTTTGTTTTTATTTATTTTTCCTCTTTTCTGCTTCATCTTTTCCTTTTAAAAAGATATTTTTCCCTTGCCTCTTTTAGGTATTTATTCTTTTTTTTTCTCCTTGTACTGTTTCCCCTATTTTCCCCCATTTTTTATCATTTCCCTTTTTTTCGTTTTTTTCCCTGTGGCATCTCCCGAAATCTTCCGGGCCGATGGTCGCCCTGTAAGCCCGGTCGCCGCTCCAGATCATGGGTTAATTAAGCTCCTATTTATTGTCTGTGTCTGCCTCTCTTCCCCTCTTTGGCTGTGTGTGTCTCCCTCTCTTCTCCATTTTATTGCTTATGGCTCCTTTTCTTTCTCTATTTTCATTGTCTTTTGCCTTCCTGCCTCATTCCCTCCTTCCTTATTTCCTTCCCTCCCTCATCCTTTCCCTCTCCCTCTCCTTCCCTCTTCCTCCCTTCCTAACTCTCCTCATTTCTATCACTTTCTTTCTGCACTTCAATTCATCTTTTACGTTGTCTCCTTCTCCTATTATCATTCTCCTCTTATTAAGCTTCTTCTACCTTCTCATTATGCTCTCCCCTTTGTGATTATTTCGATTGCTATTTTTTTTCTTCTTCTTTTCCCTTTTTACGGTATTACCGCCGTTGTATTTATCATTATTGTTGTTAATAACATTGCCAATTTCTTATTCTTAGTCTTTATCATTTTTTTTTACATATCTTCTTTCTCTTGCCTCCTCGCCTTCTTTCCCCCCTGTTTCTCCTCCCTCCACTCCATTCCATGTTTCTCTTTCCTTCTCTTCTTCACCTCTCCCTCTCTTCTTCCTCTCTCACCCCCCTTCCCGCCACCATCTTCTCCTTTCTTTTCTTCTACTCCCTTCCCCTTTCCCCTTCTCCCTCTCCTCCTCCCCCCCCCCCTCCCTATGTCTTGCCGCCTTATCTCCCTTCCCTCCCGCGTCCCTTGCCATGTCACTCATCCTCTACACTCCCTCCCTCCCTTCCTCCTTTCTCCTTTCCCCTCCCTTCTCCCTCCTCCCTCCTCCCTCCCGCGTTCAATGCCACATCACTCCTCCCCTCCCTTCTCCACCTCCCTCCCTCTCTTCCTTCCCCTTCCTTCCTCCCTCCTTCCCACCCTCCCTCGTACCTTGCCACATCGCTCCTCCTTCCCCCTCCCTCCCACGCCCTACCTCTTCTCTCCTCCCTCTCCTCCTACCTCCTCCCCCCTCCCTCTCCTCCTCTTACCTCCCCTTATCCCCGTCCCTCCATCCCTCCTCCCTTCCCCTCGGCCGGCTCTTGGAGTGGTCGTGGAGTGGGAGTGAGTCGTCGTCCAGACTTGTCGTGGGTATGCAGTGGCTTGTCGCGTATTTACTCAGGTTCGAGAGCCCCCATTCTTCTTCTTTTTTTTTCTTTTTTCTTTTCATTTTTTATTATTATTCAGGATGTTGTGAGGTGGAGAGTCTGCGAGGAGGGAGTCGGTCGAGAGGAGATCGCTTTCTTTTAGTGCGGGTCTTTTTTGTATGTTCTTTTTTAGATCTCTTTGTGTTTGGGGTTTCTGTTTGTTTCTTGGTCTGGCTTCTTCTTCTTCTTCTTCATTTCACTTTCTCTCTTTCATTCTCTCTCCTTCCTTTTCTCACCCCTTCACTCACTCACTCACTCACTCACTCAGTCCTACCATCCCTCATTTCTTCACTCGGTCCTTCCTCAATTCCCTCCTCCTCCCTCCCCCTCCCCTCCCCTCTTCCCCTCCTCCCTCCTTCTAGCTTTCTCTTTACACAAGCGTACTTCTGCAGCATCGAATTTCGTTCGGTTGGGATGGCAGTTCGGAGGTCGAGTGTTTGCCAATCCGTGTCTGCGACCGTCTTCGTTGTCAAGGGAAAAGGTTGTCTCTGGCGTTTGTTGTGTCCTTCTCTCCGATTTTTTCTCTTTTCCTTCTTTGGTCTCATTTTCCTTTTTTATGCTGTGTTTTTTTATCGATTTCACTTTCTCTCGCCCTTCCTCACTCCCCTCCTACCTCCCGCTTTTCCTCCCTCCTTCTCTCCTTTCCTTCCACCCCTCACCCCTCACCCTCCTTCCCCTCCCTCATTTCCTCCTTCCCCTCCACCTTTCCCACTCTCTCTCCTCTGTCCCTCCCTCCAATCTTCTCTGTCTCTTTCCCTTCCTTCCTTGCCTTTCCCCATTCCTCATCGTGCCAATGGCCTCTCCTCCGTCTTTCGCATATTCCCACTAATTAATAACTTAAGTGGTGTGTCCTTGCCTCAGTTACAGCCGTTTATATAATATAAGATGACGCAGTTTTGTTACAACATGAAGGCGGTATGTCTTGTGAGTGCCATTACAATTAACTTTTTTAATGATATTGATGATAGTTGATAATGATGATGATGATGGTGATTTAGTTTATGTCTCGATTTTTTTTTTTTTTTTTTTTTTTTTTGATGGCTGGGATGGTGTCTGCTTTCGAAGGACTTTTGGTTTAGGGAAGGAGGATGCTTATCTTGGCCTCAGACCGAATCCGGGACTTGAACTCGAGTGTGTGCAGACGTTGCTAGTATCACTGCGCTATGACGGCCCTTTTGGATAATGATAACAGCAATCATTGTTTTTTTTATTATCATCGTTGTTATTATTATTGTTAGTATTTTTGTTCTTCCTGTCATTATTATCATTACTACTATTGTTGCTATTATTATTATTATTATCATTATTACTATTATCATCATCATTATTACTACTACCACTTCTGCTACTACTACTATTGCTTGCAGTACGACTATTATTATTATCATTATTATTGATACAACTAAAACTTTTACTACAACAACTGTCATTTGCATGTCAACTGTGATTATTAATATCAATTCTATCAATATCACTACCGTTATTATCGTTTTACTGGCTTATTTTTTATATTTTTACCGTCACTTGATTTCTTTCTTCACTTGTTATTTGAAGACGAAATCAGGTCTTGAGAAACGTATGCTTACGGAGTGGCCAGGAGACATGTGAATATACTGTCTGTTTGTCTTGTCTCATATAACGGTGGGACTGTATTGCTTGTGGAATTCTTGAGGCATAGTTGAGAGACGGTTATGGCTGAGGTACATCTTTTTTCTTTTTTTCTCTCTTTCTCTGTTTTTTTTTCTTTCTCTCTCTCTCTCTCTCTCTCTCTCTCTCTCTCTCTCTCTCTCTCTCTCTCTCTCTCTCTCTCTCTCTCTCTCTCTCTCTCTCTCTCTCTCTCTCTCTCTGTCTCTCTCTCTTTCTCTCTCTCTACCGTTTTTCGTCGTCTCTTATCAAATTTACATATTACTCTGCGTTTATGTTTGTATGTTTGTTTCCTTGGCTTTATGTGTCTATTTGGTCTCTTTTTCTCCATCTCCCCCTCTCTCTCTCTCTCGCTTGCTCGCTTGCTCGCTCCTTGCCGCCTTATCTCTTTCTCTTTTTTTCTCTCTCTACCTCCCTCCCTCTATCTTCCTCCCTCTCTCCCTCCTCCTCCCTCTCTCTCTCCCCTTCTTCCTAACCCCTCTTCGTTCTTTAATTCCTTCGCCTCCTATTACGTCTCATTTTTTGTCTCTCCTCCGATGTGGCAACACAACACTTAAGTGCATGGGAACGCAAGGTCAAAACTATCATGGCCTCATAAATAGAGTAATATCTTGCCTAACCCCAAATCCTCCTTCTCTCCCCTCCTCCTACCCCATACCTCCTATTCCTCCTATCCCACGTATCCCCTATTCCTTTCCCTATCCATTCTCTTTCGCTTTCACTCTCTTTTTCTCTTTCTTTCTACTCCCCACTTCTCTTTCAGCTCTCTCTTCTCCTTCCCTTCATACTCTCCTATCTTCCCTACACCCCCCTCCCTATCTTCCTCCCCCCCCCCCCACACACACACACACACACACAAATACACTTCCCTTGCCACGTTTCTCTCTTTCCTCTCTTTTCTCCTCCCATTTCTTCCTTCCATGCTCTTCCTCCCCCTCCCCTTCTCATCCCTGTTTTTTCTCCTCTGTTCCCTCTTTTTTTATTCCCTGTTACCACCTCCTCTTTTCTTACTTTCCTTCTCCAACCAATTTCTAACCTTCCCTTCCCCTCCCCTCCCCCTCCTCCCCTCCATTCATTATCCTTTGACATCAGAAAATCACATCAGAAAATTGTTAAAGTCAGCACATCAAACGCGAACACGTGGGAAAAGAAGAAATGAATGAGTAAAGAGTAAAGCATGATAAAGAAGGAATAAGAAGAAAAGGAAGAAAGAAAAGAAGTTTTGGTACTTAGATAAGAAGCAGGAGAATGCTGATAATAATGATAATAATAATAAGAAGATAAGGAGGGAAGAGGAAATGAAAAGGAGGGAGCGAAATAGTAATGATAATGATGATAATAAAGACAAGAATTAAAGAAAGAGAGTAAAAAATGAAGATAAGCCTAAGAAGAAACAGAAAAACAATATAAGAGGAGAAATATAAAGGAATAAAAAATAAAAAATAAAAGTCTCATAATTACAAGAAGAGAGAAAGAAGGAGGATAAGATGCCAAAGAGTAAAACTGTAAATATACGAAAGAGGTCCGTAATTAAGTCGCATCTACGCATTTGTATGTGTTAACGGTACAAGTGAGACGAATGTGCACAGCTGTGGGAGGAGAGGTCAGCTGGTCACCAAGAAGGGTGGGGAAGGGAGGGAAGGTTGGGGAGAGGGAGGGGTTGAGGGATGGGTGGGGAGAGGTAGAGATAGGGGTAAGGAGGAACAAGGAGAATATAGGGTTAAGTAGGGACAGGAAGAAAACAGGGTTGGTGAAAAAGAGGGGAAATGGAGGGAGGGAAGTGAGGCGAGAGGGTTAGAAAGGGGGGGGGAGGGAGGGACGGATTGATTAAGATGGGGGAGAGGGGGAAGGAAGGGATGGTAGGAAGGAAGAGAAAGGGAAAGATAGATGAAATGATGAATGTAGGGAAGGATAAAGGGAAGGAGGGGTAGGGAAGGGAAGAATAGTAAAGAAAGGGGAAGGTATGGAAGGATAGAGGAAATCAAGGGGATGGAAGAGAAGGAGAAGGAGATGAGATAGAAAAAGGAGGAAGGGAAGGGATTGAGAAAACAGTGAAAAGAGGGGACGGGAGAGAAGAAGAATGAAAGAGAGAGATAAAAAAAAGTGAGAAGATGAAGCACACCCACCAAAAAAGTGAGACCTGTCATTCAAAAATCAAATTCAAGCTGACTGACGGGAAATGATTACAAGTCATTACGTCACCAGACTCATTAACCTCTGATGAGCCGTCCGTCACCATACCCTTAAGATTTCACCCAAGACGATGGTCCTAGATTATATATATTCTGGCAAATAGTGAAG